>NC_135159.1:8693226-8996257 GCF_050948215.1 Halictus rubicundus | reverse complement strand
ACGTAGACGGTTGTTACCTGGCATCGGGCTTAGCGTTTTGCTCCGTTTTGCCACGCTGGATCGTGATTCAACTGTATAATTAGGAAAAATGATCAATACGCTCGTGTCCGTTCATTTAGATTATTTTAATGGAACACCAAATGATTAGAGCCTCCAGCATAAATTGACCAGACTATATCAATCAAGTACGTTACAGAAATAATAGAAATTCAATGTACAGGGTGTATAAAAAGTAATGGTCATAGGGGTGAATCTACAGCTCCGGATCGGTGGACATTTGTCGAAGAAACTTGCCGCAAAATTGTTTATAACACCTATACATCGAGAAAAGAAAAAGTTTGAAAGGAACCATACGTCGCAAACAAATAGTTGTCGAGATATAAGCCGTTAAAGTTGTTGCAAAATTTGATTGCGTGGAGTTATAGACAAAAGCCTACTACTACAGTCCACCTGACCGTGTCGATGAGACGGTTGTGATCGTTACTTTTTATACAGCCTTACCTAAACGTCCATTTAAAAAATTGTTATTGTATAAAGCATTTTTATGAAGCATTTAAAATATATTTTTCTCTTTTAGAGGATTCGTTTTACGAAAGGGCTGACACGTTTTGCTCTGAAAATTTCAGGCCATATTTATAAATATTTCAGTAATTCTTCGAATGGTTTTTTTTTTACGATAAAAGAAAAACTTCTTTGCATTGAAAAATCACGGACTTTATAGTACTTCCTTTAAACGGTTGGAAAAATATATTGACTTCCAAATTCGCGTTTGACAAAGTGTTTCCTTTTTTTCAGAAATATCCACGGCATGTCTAATCGTTTTTTTCCACGATTTTTCTATTGTCTCCGCTAGGTGTGAGAACGAACGGACGGGGAAGTTGTGCGAGCAATAAAACAACGAAATAAAAGGAGTCGATGGGTAATATGTAACAACGGTTAAAACTAGCACGATAGCAAACCCGATATCCTCGGGTCTCAATTTTTCAATTTCTCCGAAAAATAAACCGCATTCCATCAACAGTGCGAAAAAGAAAACACCCGGACAGATTGAAAATACACTCGGTGAATTTCAACCACGGTAAATAATTGATACTCTACGGTGGTAAAAACAAACCGCGGTTGAAATTCCTCCGATAGTTTTCTAGGTGTTTTCGAAATAAACAAATAGCCGGCACTCTCTCTCTCTCTCTCTCTCTCTCTCTCTCTCTCTCCGGCTCTGGTATATTTCAAAGTGATTTTAATTAATATTCATATATATGAACGAGAATCAAATAGGGATCAGTATGTACATAGGTATTTGCTTACAATATTCGGGTTCGCTTATCGATGATAAATGACGGTGTAACGAACGAAAATTATGTCGTTTCATTTACTGGCTAGACGGCTATTATCCACAATCTAAATATTAAGTATAACTGTTGTACGTAACTGACGTTATAACAAATAACACGAATTCCTGTATGCCCTCCGGGATTAATTTTCGGAATCCAGATAACTTACCACTGTTTGTTTCAATTAATGAACGCTATATATCCTGAAATCACGCGACCCTTAAAACGTGTCTGCATAGGTCGTCTACACTCTATTACTTAAAAACTGCGTTAAACATTCACTTGTCAATTGTCAAGGTCAGTATCGCCGTTTACTAAAAACATTTCTACTACGCAGTTTCGTCAACCGTGTTCAATGGTTAATTCAAGCGTTCATTAATTCTTTCTTGAACGAGACTCGCACCAAAACATCCGTGACATCTTTCCGATTAAAACGAGTCCAAGCACGGCGCGATTCGCGTCGTATTTGCTCGTTTAATCCACGATTTAGTGGAACCTCTATTATCCGAACCGACGACATCCGAATTCACGTCGAATCCAATGTGATCCGTGTACAACACGATTTATATTCTACAGATCGGTAAAGATCGATCACAGCGGCTAGTGGTAAACTATCGGCTTGAAATGTGACTGTAGCAGATCAGTTCGGATAATCGAGGTTCTGCTTCGTCGACGACAGAACGGGTAAACACGCTCGGAACTGCGCCGTGTTTGGGCTCCGCTCGTTCGGCGAAACGTCGCCAGCATGCCGGTGAAACATTCACGAGGAAAATAATCAAATAGCAACGGGGGGGGGGGAGAGAGTATTGTCGATAAATTATTGTAATCTCCCCGATGTACATGCGTCCCGGTGTCGCGTTACACTTCTCATCGATCGAACGGTCTACGCTAACGGACCGTCGCGTCGCGTCGGGACTGAATTTTTCCCGCGAGCATCATGCTCGGTCTCTTTCGCGTATACGGAAGCATTACCGTATTTCGATTTCGTTCCCCGGTTCGAAGGTGGAAAAACGACAGGGCGGCACGATAGCGGCGTCTAATCTAATGGCGGCATTTGTATGCGGAATGTCGCCGCGTATCCCTCCCCGCCGTGATATTATTATTAGTGTTGTTCCGCGGTGGAGGCAGTGTAAGTGATCAGAACTGGGCTAGGTGGGAGGAGCCGGGGGCGGGGTGGGGAGAAGAGCAGAGGGGATGGGAGGGGAGGGGAGGGGTTTGTGTCCTCTTGGCGCCTGGTTGCCGATGTTCCTGATCAGACCAATGTGTAGTCACCGAGTTGGCCGGTGGTCTGAGCACCGGGGATTCTCAGCAGGTTCACCAACTAACCTATCGGTTTCTGGTCGACTGCCTCGCTTAATGGGAATTGAGAAGTTTCGACTCGGTTACCGGGTGCGATAATTCATCCCTCTCGTGGTAGCGGACGGCGTATGCTGTCCTAACCCCCTGCCGTTCGAACCCCATACCCCGCACCCACCACACCCTAACCCTTCTCTAACCCCTCCCCCCCCCTCCCTCCCATCCCTTTTCGACTCGTATAACGCTATCACGATGAAAGCAGCAGGCGCACACGGATCGGTCGGCTTGGTGTGCCGATGGCGGCGCCGGCGCCATCGCACAATTCGCTATCTCTTACAATAACAACCAATTACCGGGCTATAGAGAATTCTTCTCCCGGACAGATGTAACACCCGGCAACGCGCGTTTTACCTGCTCGATGGATCGGATACCAGCTATTATCTCTCCTAACTACCGCAAAAGTTACCGCACTATCGCCTACGTGTACACTCGCAGCCAAAACCGTTCCGCGCGGCCCCCGATATCCTTTGTTTGTCCCATCTTCGACACCTGCAAGAGATTTATGGAATTTCAGTATATACTGTTTGGTTTCTGTGTGCCGCAAGAAGAATTTTTGTTTAGACATGTAACGCAGAATTTGTTGCAAAAAGTTTTCAAGAATTAATTTTTTTTTTTGTTTTTTTTTTGGACGACTTCAGATTTTTCGGGATGTTAGAGAGATTAGTTTACTTGGTAATTTATGATAAGAAATTAATTAACCCTTTCACTTGTACGCTCGAGATAATTCGAGCACGGTAAACAGGCGAAACTGTGCACACTCGAGATCATTCGAGCGGCGTTGTGTTTTATGGTGCTAACATTTTTCACACTCGAGTATAATCGAGAATTGAAAATGACAATGTGAAAGCAAAGAAAAAAAATCGTTTTATTGATACTTATCATTCACATGGGATTGTAAGCTATAACACTTATTTATTCAAGAATAAAATATAGCCTTTTTCCATGGAACAAAAGCGAAGTATATCAAAAATTGATTTTTTTTGGCCGGTTTTTGTTTTCAAAAAAACTGTGCGTTAAGGGATTAAAAATTACCACAGAATTAACATTTTTAACTTTTATCTACGCCTATGGTGAAAATTTAAAATATGCTATATTATATTTAATCATTTTAACGTGGTGGAGGAGAATGCAAAAGTATTTTGAAAATTTGCAATTTTTCATATATCTCGACTGTTGTAGATTTCATTCAGCCATTTTTGCCGTAAATGCATAAAATCCGCAGTTTAGTAATACTACTTTGTCGGACAGCGTTACAACGTCCATTACGTCCTTCCGAAAAATAAACCATAACTCCGTCCTGGTGCCGCCTTTTCGTTTCATTTCGTGCCACGTGCGAGCACTTCAAAATTCCCCTATCATCAAAATGGCAGCGCTCGCATACACGTTCGCTCGTATGCTTCGACGTAATCAGTCTAGACGTTGTGAAAACGAAATTACCAAAGTTTGTTATTGTATATTTTTAACTTGCATTCCTTTAATGTAAATGTCACGCAAAACTTGCTTGAATATTTCGTTCGAGGTGCACGGGGGGGGGGGGCAACAATTGTTTAATAATCGCTTTAGAAACGTGACGGTGTATTAACTAGTTTACGTACTTTGGGAGTGTGTATGTGTGTGTGACAGTAACTATTAAATATAACATTTTCGTTCCGTTTTAACAATTTTATTTTATTTTTCAATTTATAATACTTAACTTGTACTTATACTTATATTTAATTACTATGGAGGTTGGTACTGTTTTGAGGTGAAACGGTTCAAGAAATTGCGAAACTAATTACTCGACAAATACGAGATACATTAGATTATATATGTATAGCCAGAAAGCAATTATTTTCCAGTGAAAATTTCATTTATATTCGTCGTAGCTAGAAATTCATACCGAAATACTAAATTCTTCGATCGGGGCCACTGTGCGCCGCAACGGGATGAAAAATTGCTTTTCTTAATCGCTAATTACATTTTCATGGAACAGTGTCCAATTAAAATAAACGAATACTCGGTCCGTGTGATTTTCAGTAGGCTTTAATCCTTATTAAAGAGATATCCGTAATATGAAATTTAATCGAACTTTGTTTCCTGCTGGTAAAGGAACAAAGTTAAATTACTGGTAGCTTCGCTGTGTTAACAGGACGGCACAGAATACCCCAGCTTCAATCAGTTAAGATTAAACTATTGGGTTTATGTTTTCTATATACAGGGTGTACCAAAGTTGTTGTATTTCCTTGAAAAGGGTGATTCCTAAGGTCATTTGAAATAACTTTTTCCTTTACGAAAATGTTCCCCGCCGCTTCGTTGCCGAGTTATTAACGAAAAACACGGACCAATCAGAGCGAGGTTACAACAGACGGGTTCCGCGTTGGCATTGGCCGAACCGGAACCCGCCCGCTATAGCCGTGCTCTGATTGGTCCGTGTTTTTCGCCAATAACTCCTGAACAAAACCGCGGACAACAATTTCGTAAAGGAAAAAATTATTTCAAATGACCTTAGGAATCACCATGTTCAATAAAATGCAACATTTTCGGGGCACCCGTTCTTTTCTTTCTCCAATGATTTTATTTCACATTGAATGTAACATTAATTAAAAATTTTATTCACAAATTTCGAAACTTTTCAGAAGACATTCTGTAACGATTTCATTCCATAATCTTTGAGATTAAGAAACACAGTGTCCAACGATTTTTATGTAACTATTAGAGAATTATTTAAAAATTGTGAGACTGGTTACCTAGTGAAAAAAAAAATACTAGAATTAATCATAAGTAGAACGAGCGCGTTTCCGCCAGATATTTCGGTGAATTCGCGATACAAGTCCATCGATACGTATTAATTTCAATTCCTATGAATTTCATTCGCGGAAATATTGAAAGTGCATTGTTATACGCATTATTGTCGCTCATGATGCGCAATAAAAGCTCTACGGAATGGATTCGGAATTATGTGATTGACGCGTGGCAAATTCCGGCAAACTAAACTTGGCATCGAGACCGTGACACGCGTTGAAACACGAGATTGATATCGAACATTTACTTCGATACTCTAGCCATGCACGCTCGTATTATCTGCATATATTTCTAGAGCACTATATGCTTGTTCTCCATATATATATATATATATATACGAATATGTCAAGGATTTATGGAGCAGTCGACTTTTCGCATTTTCGATGACTCGGTGGAGGCAATGTGGAGCACCGGGATTTGAAAAGCTTGCTAGAAATACAAGAATTTGCTTTCATTTGCAAATCTGTGCGAGGCATCGAAGACATTAATAAACTGCAATTTTGTATCGAAACGTACAATAGTTTTGAGTTTCCGGGTGCAGAAAACCGGAAAAAGGGAAAATCGCTCAAGAAAGTGGCACACCAAGAAAATCTGTAAGGAAGATCGACAAAAACATTTGCTTCTGTTCTAAAATTCAAATGTACACACGGCTAGCGTTGAAAATGTGATCTTCTGGAATTTATTGCACATGTCAAACGCGAAACAGTAATTGTCGCGAAATAAACATTCTACATCAGACGTGGGCAACTTCATTGTTGCATTGTTGCATCATTGCTCGTCACCATCTGCATACAATCTGACAATCCAATGTCCGAGCATGGTTCATACAGTAACATCTCGATACACGTGAGAAATTAACAAATAAATCTTGTTCGTTTCTAACGATTTTTTGAACGATTCTTTTAGTAACATACTCGTGACAATTTTCCGATTAAAACGAGCCCAAACACGACACAATTCGGACCACGTTCATCGTTCAATCCACAACGCATCCTCCGATATGTCCCGAGTTCGGATAATCGAGGTTCCACTAAATCGTGAATTACCCGGTTAAAAGTGGTCGGTACAGTATCGTGCTTGGGCTCATTTTAATCAGAAAAATGTCACGAATATGCCAATAACAGTGTCACGGAGGAATAAACTTAAAAAATTTTTCTCATTACTTCTCTGTGATCTAGTTTTCGCGAATCGTCGCCGTACAATATACATTTTTCACAAGTGTCGTGCTCATCTCTTCCGCACACGCACACACACACCGGAGGCATTACCGGGTCAGTCTCGATCCCATTTTCCACGGAAATGTTCGAGCCCTTCGGAACGGCTCGGTGAAACGGTTTTCTGTCGTGGCGGCGATTATCCGTCGGGAAAGTGCGGCCGCGTATCAATTATAGCAAGCGGGGACAATTATATGAAGCAACGGTTGTATTTGCGCGCGTCGGTAATCCTTGCCGGGGCATCCGCGGAAAGACTATTATCGTAAATGAAAGCAGGGGACGCGAGCGAGGAGTGGCGGGACCCCGGTACACGCACGGCTACATGCATAAGGGAATCCGCTAATCGGCGTAGAAATACCTTGATCCATGTTACGCCAGTCGCCATTGTGTTTCGCTGCCTGACAGGTCAGACGATAAATTGACTTGCTCAAATTAGTAGGTTTATCCCTGACGATACATTACCCGGAGGTGGTTCGGAGATCCGCGGATAGGAGTCTCGCCGAATTAATCTTCATGGTCCTCTTCGCCTGTCGTGGCCCTTCGCTTCTTCTTCTTCTTTCGTCCTCGAAATATTCCCAGCCGGCCCTGATCGATCCCTGCCGGTTCCTCGATCCTCGGCAATTCTGGTGCCGCGAAGAGACCGTTTATGTTTATTCTGTTCGGTGTATTATGCGAGTTGAATCGAGGAGGCGGGGCAGCGAGAATATTCGGAGACCATTGTGAAAAGCGGCCGGCCGTTTCGATGAAACGAAACGGAACGGGAACGGGAACGGGAACGGGAACGGGACGGGACGGGTACGGTATATGGCAGCCAGCTAGCGTTACAAGAATAGAACGAGAAACTAGGAACGAGGAAAACTGTGATGGATATAGGATCTCTAAGAGAAATGCGGAGAGCCTGCGGGCTTGTTTAACGAGTAAAGTCGGTACGACCTTCTCTGTGGGTCTTGCTATCGGCCACGTAACGCGGAGCCAACAACTTTAAGACGAGCTAACCAACCATCTAACTCGTAATAATCTCCGCTACACCCTTTTAATAAACTCTCATCCGCGGGGAACTGTTTCGCCCGGCGTCGCTCTACTTTGCGCTTTCCTCGCCCCCCGCGTCAGTCAATAAATCGTGAATTAATTTCGGCTCGACCCAGTCGATCACAATGTTGAAGGGTCCAAGCACAACTGTTCCGAATCTGCGAAAAGAAAGATTCGAATTCCGTGACTTCACTATATATGTCGCCGAGGCCTGGGCGGTAAACGTCGCGGAATTATCCCCACTACCGCGGGGTATACCCCGTGAGGCGCCTAGGTCGCCGAGGAGCGTAAACATAACTCGGGTATGTCTCCTGGACGGTACATGACGCTGGCAAGACCCGCGCTGTTGACATATATCGAGAAGTCACTGTGGCGGGTCTTTTATATTCAACAGAGCTTCTTTGCGAGATTGGCGACATATTCGCGAGAATTTTCTGATTGAAACGAGTCCAAGCACGATGGTATTCGGAGCATATTTGTTAGTATAATTTGTGATTTAGCGGAGCCTCGATTATCCGAACTGATGATATCGGTGTTCCTCATTTAACAAATTTGCATCATTTGCGTGTATATACGCTCGACTTTTCTGGTCACTATCACCGGAGCGTATATGTACACTCAATTTATTTTTTCTTATAAGGCTGAAGTATGAAATTCTTTTACTTGTAGTCATTTTTGTAGTTAACAATAATAAAAGTTTGGTGATGAAGGCCTTCTTTTCATATTTCCTTATGATGCAAATGGGTTAAACAGTAAGCAAGATCTAAAACGATTTACCACATTAATTAGTTCGGATAATCGAGGTTCCACTGTATCGCGGATTAAACGAGTAACTGTGACAGGAACTGTATCGTGTTTGGACTCGTTTTGATCGGAAAAGTGTCAGGAATATGACAACAATGAAAAGATGTCATTAGAAACGATAGAAACATTAAAGAGATAATTTAAGAACTTCTCTAATTTAAGAATTCTTCTCAGTTCACTGAACCTGTTAAAGATAGAAAGAAATATGGTTACGTGTTGGAATTGACGGAGGAAATTTTGATAAGTTCAATCGAAACAGTTTCAGTTCATATCGTTGGAGAGAGGAAACCTTGTAAATAATTATCGAGAGGCTTATTATTTTCAAGAACAGTTATCGTTTCCGCGCGAGCAGATTTTTCTTGGCGATAAGCGTGGGATATCGCGCAACGTCAAGCACAGATTCTCATTCGGAAAAATGTGGGCAGCTCTGTCATTTATTTTTAACAAAACGAACACGTTCCATTAAAGCAATTTACTGATGTTAATGGTCCAATTTATCAATGCGAGCACGGGGGATAATGATCTTTGAAACGAATGCGCCGGAAAAGTATATGGCACGAACTGATGCATTAATTTCGCAGAATGACGCACGTGTATTACGCGAAACCCAGCGCGCTGTAAAAAGCACGGAACCATCGAAGTGTAAGCTCCAAAATCGAGAGACTCGCTGCGATTTTATTGATAACCTCGCATCAAGATAATCACTCGGATGTATTACATTGGAATTAGCGAATCCGTCGCCTCGTACCTCTCTCTCTCTCTCTCGTCCTGTATCGCCTTTAAAACAGGTCTCGAAAATTTCCATTGTGAACGTTTCGCGTTTAAAATATTTTCCGTGATGTCGGCGGGGATATCTTGCAACGATCAATTAGCGATTGAATATGCATGGTAATCGAAGGTAACGAGGAACTACGTGTGCTTGATATACGTAAAATTTGAATGCAGAAGTTCTGAATACTGGAGATTAATTATTGTGTGGGCTGGTTTCTCGTATAGTACAATATTAATCCGGTGAAAAACATTTTTTTTTTTTTTATTACTTCGATCGGTCTGTTACCAACATATTGGTGACATTTTTCTGATTAAAACGACACCCAACACGACGCAATTCGGAGCACACTCGCTTGTTTAATTCAGGATTCGGTGGTGCCTCGATTATCCGAACTCAAGATACATCGGAGGATGTATCGTGTATGAAACGATAATTATAATCCGAATTGTGTCGTGTTTGGGCTTGTTCTAATCAGAAAAATTTCACGAATATGTCAGTACAAGATTTACAAAAGAAATAATTAAGGACAAAGAAGTTTTATTTATTAGTTTGCAACATTCGAGATGTCTCGAATCAATTTAAAGCGAAACATATACCAATTGTTGAACGAATCTTTAAAGATATAATCTAGCATTGCAGCTACATAACTGTGTTGTTATTCGAAATTCTTCAGTTCGGATAATCGAGGTTCTACAATATCGCGTATTAAACGAGCAAACATGATCCAAATAGTGTCGTGCTTGGACTCATTTTAATCGGAAGAACGTCCCGGATATGACTATAAAAGTTTCGTAAAAAGATCATTGAGAACAACAAAGTTCTGTCACTGAATTGGTACTGTCTCCGCCGATGACGTGAACGTTTCAAGCGATAGTACAGGATACAGTGGACGAGAACCGATTGCTTCTATATTTTAAAGCACTTTCGAACGATTCTCCCTTTGATAGAGATAATACCGTGTGGAGTATTTGTCCAAGAGCGTATTACTCATCCCGATAGAAGTTTCGTGTCCATCGTGCTCGCCGCGAAGTTTTGCATTTGTAACGAGACGTTGCCGTACTTTTGTCTGGCCGGTTGAATACATACAATAACAATGGTAATTACATGCTGTGAGGATCCGGGCACATGGCGGAGTAGAGGAAACGAATGGAGGTAGGTGTATCGAGTGGTTACGAGCAAGGATCCAGTGTCTGCGTCGCGTTTAGGTTTCGAGAGAGATTCCTCGCCGCAGGCCGGCAGCGGCCCTCGCGAGCACGAGGGGTTACTTTGCTGTACGCTGGACGGAAACGCAGCCGAATAACTACGAATATTGAATGAGCACCTTAGTTATTGGGTCAGGTTTAAGCGGCCGACAGCCGAGATCGCCTCCAGACTTCTCTGTTTAACGACCTGGACTCGAACGGTCTCTCCTCCTTTCCCATAGTCTCTCTACGCCCCGTAGACGGCCGCTCGGCTATTAGAGTATTAGAGGCACAATAGAAACATGGTTACCCGAACGCTGTTTATCTGAAAATGGCTCAATCCTGCGCTCAATTATTCAAACGATGCAATTTCATCGGGAACATTGATACCCCGGATGTATTAGGCGGGCTCAGACGCGTGCCCCGAAGTGTGCCATTGTGTTTCAAGCTCTACAATTTAAAAACGTTAACCCTCTATGGCTAATTTTCAAGTCACCTACGAACCGGAACGTTAAATGAAAATTGATTTCGACTCCTCATCATTTTAATGAAAATGGTTGAACCGAATGGACGCCATTGTCTTTTGTATTCGTCCTTGAATGCCTGGACCACTGATCGCTCACAAGCTGCCGACGCTCGAACCACTACCCCCACCACCGCGCTCCGACTAGAGATACTCACCCCCACTACCGCGCTAGTGCTCGATGGAGCACGGTAGTGGGGGTAGCTAACGCGCTAGTAGTGATAGCTAGCGCGGTAGTGGGGGTAGCTAGCGCAGTAGTAGTGACAGCTAGCGCGGTAGTGGGGGTAGCTAACGCGCTAGTAGTGATAGCTAGCGCGGTAGTGGGGGTAGCTAGCGCAGTAGTAGTGATGGCTAGCGCTCTGATTAGCACTAACGCGGTAGTGGGGATCGCTAGTGCGGTAATAGTGATAGCTAGCGCGGTAGTATTGATAGCTAGCGCGGTAGTGGTGGTAGCTAGCGCAGTAGTAGTGATGGCTAGCGCTCTGACTAGCACTAACGCGGTAGTGGGGATCGCTAGTGCGGTAATAGTGATAGCTAGCGCGGTAGTGGGGGTAGCTAGCGCAGTAGTAGTGACAGCTAGCGCGGTAGTGGGGGTAGCTAACGCGCTAGTAGTGATAGCTAGCGCGATAGTGGGGGTAGCCAGCGCAGTAGTAGTGATGGCTAGCGCTCTGACTAGCACTAGCGCGGTAGTGGGAATCGCTAGTGCGGTAATAGTGATAGCTAGCGCGGTAGTATTGATAGCTAGCGCGGTACTGGGGGTAGCTAGCGCAGTAGTAGTGATGGCTAGCGCTCTGACTAGCACTAGCGCGGTATTGGAGATCGCTAGTGCGGTAATAGTGATAGCTAGCGCGGTAGTGGGGGTAGCTAGCGCAGTAGTAGTGACAGCTAGCGCTCCAACCAGTACTAGCGTGGTAGTGGGGATCACTAGCGCGGTAGTGGTGATAGCTAGCGCTCTAGACTAGCACTCGCGCGGTAGTGGGGATTGCTAGTGCGGTAATAGTGATAGCTAGCGCGGTAGTGGTGACAGCTAGCGTAGTAGTGGTGGTAGCTAGCGCTCCGACAAGAACTAGCGCGTTAGTGGGGGTCGCTAGCGCGGAGTAGTGATAGCTAGCGAGGTAGTAGTGATAGCTAGCGAGGTAGTAGTGATAGCTGGCGCGGAAGTATTGATAGCTAGCGCGGTAGTATTGATAGCTAGCGCGATAGTGGTGGTAGCTCGCACAGTAATAGTGATAGCTAGCGCTCTGACTAGCATTAGTGCGGTAGTGGGGGTATCTAGCGCGGCAGTGGGGGTACTGGCGCGGTAGTGGGGGTATCTAGCGCGGTAGTAGTGATACCTAGCGCTCTGGCTAGCACTAGCGCGGTAGTGGGGGTAGTTAGCGCGGTAGTGGGGGTAGCTGCTCGAGCGTCGGCAGCTCATGAGCAGTCAGTTGCCTTGGCCAGTGTTGAGCATTGCGGTTACCGCATGCATTCAATGAATATAAATTGTCTTTCGTCTAAGATTATTAAGGAATAAAATTCCGGAGCATATGTTTGACAACTATATCACTGATTGGATGGGTTTCCAGCAACTGCGAATTGTTGAGAATTATTATAATATTGATCTCGGAATTCGTAACGTTCATGAAGAAGCTCTGTTGCGAATTGCAACAATTTCGCGGCGTTGAGACACCGGATGGACAGCGACCGCGCAGATATTCCTCGGGAAAATCCCGGCGAGTGTCAAAACAACAGTTTGTCTAGTTCCCGATAGCGTAATTTTGCCTCGCGATAATATCTCTCCTCGATATCCGTGCGACTCGATGCGCGCGTATAGCGCGTGCAGTAATGTACTGCGTGTGTTATTGCTATACCATATTATTACGCAGCTGCTTTATTAAATCTTGTTACACGAGAAAGCCGCAAACTGCTACACCGTTATAATTCAATTTCACGTAGAAAGCAAGTCCATTAGCTCGGCACTGACGCATCTGTTATCGAAATGAAAATGTTCCCCTTCTGTTGACGTTATATTTCGGCATTTGTTAAACAATTGGCCCGGCTCGATCATACTTAGCAACGGTTTTACTTCGGTAACGTGTCGCGTTTAATTAGTCGCATTTATTACCATTTCGCTTAACGACGTTCTACCGGTAATTAAGTCATTTTTCGTCTCTGTGCATGCTGAAGTTGCACTTTACTCTTCAGCGCACCAACATTTTCCAAGTTTGAAATAAACGTTCGATACCGTCATTCACGTTGAACGTTGTTAAAATAAGAGTTTTAGAACACGTTTAACGATCCCAGAGTCGCTCAGATAACACGAAGACGTCGTAAACTTGTGGATATATTGCTGCTATAGTTACGCAGCAATCGACGATCGCTTTTTCGATTACTCTGTTTTATACAGGGTGAATCAACAAGAACTACTACCCACAACAACTATCGGTTTTATCAAAAAACATTTTCACGAACTGCAGAGCAATTCAAATGACGCGTCGAATGGGTACAATTCGATTTTTTTATATTTCATTTTGTCTGAGATATCAAGGTGACCTTGAGTATTTTCAAGTTCATTTCACCTTCCTTTCATACCACGTTGTCGCCAGTGGAAGAACAAATTTAACGACTCATTATATGATAACCCTGAGTTGACCTTGAAAAATTTAGTATTGCAGTGTCCCAAAATGTTGCACTTCCTTGAAAGGGGTGATTCCTGAGGTCATTTGAAGTAACTTTTCTCTTTTGCGAAAATGTTCTCCGCCGCTTCGTTAAGGAGTTATTAACGAAAAACGAGGACCAATCAGACCCCCGCTACGTCGGACGGATTTCGGCTCGGCCAATAGCAGCGCCAATGTTCGCTATAGCGGCGCTCTGATTGGTCCGCGTTTTTCGTGAATAACTCCTTAACGAAGCGTCGTAGAAGATTTTCGCAAAGGACAAAGTTGTTCTAAATGATCTCAGGAATCAGCTCTTTCAAGGAAGTACATTTCGGGACACCCTGTAGAGCACCTCCAAGTGGCGAACGAATATTGTATTAGCTATTCGTTCGGAATGTATGCTGTTCAATTGTTCCCATGTAGCAGTAGCAGTTAATCTCTTAACGAGATCCAAGGTAACCAACGAAATTGAAGGTTTTACGCGAATCGTAAATGGAATCGTATATGGATACGTATATGGAATCAATTTGGTGATCGCGTTCCAATCCATTGGATTTGTAATGGTGATAATAAGAGATTAGTGGCAGCTGAGCGACCGACTACAAAGCCATGCTGTTCATTAATTATGATGGGTTTGGTTCGGGGATTCGGATGTATTAGAAACGATTGTGTCTGCGATGAGAACGGCGTTGTTAGCGACACTGAGATCGCTCGATCCTAGAAATTCGATTCTGGACCTGCGAAAATCTTCTGCAGCGAAAATAAAATATTTCTGTCGAAACTGTTTCCTTCAAAGCTGTCAATTTCGACTTGAAATTATGTTATTGATTTTTATCCACTTTTTTCCGGGGAAACTATCGAAACATTTACCTTGCTAAAATGATCAAAGACAGAAACGTCTGTATTTTGATTTTGGATAAAGATCTCTGGCGAGTCGAAATGAATTCGAGAACGATTTATGGACTGACGAGGGCGGAAAAACGACGCTATCGGGAAGTAGAAAAATTGTTGTTCGGTTCGCGTCGTGATTCTCGAGCGGGGAATATCAGCTCGCTGTCCATCGGTTGCTGGCTGGTGTCTCAATCCGATCGACAGTCTTTAGGAATGCATTAAAAATGTCAAAGCGAATCGACGCGACGCCCACCGGCGCGGCGCCTCGCGTCGTCGTCGCATAGCACTTTTTCTTTCTTTCCCTCTTTCTTTCGGTTGATCTGTTGAATTTCACGGCAGCCTCTCGATGCGAACTTCCCCAGAAGAGTGGTGGGTCTGGGGCGGGAGGAGGGGGGATAGGGAGGGAGAAGCAATGTATAACGCCTTGAATTGCTTCCCAGTCTCCATGCTCCTCGCACATCCATACCTACAAGATGATACTTTTACCGTTCCGCGTCGCTTCAGATAAATCGTGCTGCCTTTTTCTAGCGTGTCGAGCGTATTAGCTCCATTATGTACAGGAATTTTACCTACAATGGTGAGTTTTTTCAACACTAAACCCGCCGACAGCACTGAAAACTGATGGTACGGGGTCCCTTTGGAAAATTGCACGATCGTACTTGTTTAAATTTTTCGCATTCTTCGTAACAATTCGAGGTCGAACAAAGAAGTTTACTCGATAATTTCCAAAGAAAGCAACTTCCGGAGCTTCTGATGCTCCTACGGCACACATGTGCCCTAAACTGCGCGAGCAGATTCGCACAGGTTCGGATAATGGAGGTTACATTAAATCGTGGATTAAACACGCAAGAGTGCACCGAATTGCGCCGTGTTTGGGCTCGTTTCAATCGGAAAGACGCGAGCTAACTGAATGGCACGATAGAATAACAATATTAATTTGTAAACGAACGTAAATAAAGTCGATAACAAAATCTGTGCTTCTACGGGGCACTAAAAGTGACTATTTCACGTTACACTCTGACTAGGTAATAACAGGAACGTATTTATTAAAATTTTTATCAATTCTGATCGTAACGTATGTACATAAAATTAACTCCGATTAGACTACAAAAAAGTCCCACGTCCGACGCAGTGTGTAGTGTAGTAAGGTTCTCGAAAAAATTTGAAATGATTCACGCAGTATGTTCGACCATCCTAGACTGGGATTGTCACAATGATTTTGACAAATAATTTCTCGAAATATACACAACATACGGTGATTCCTCTATATACGTCGCCAAGGCCTGGACGATAAACGTCGCGGTATTATCCCCACTACTCGAAGCTCGAAAGGAGTGCAAACATAACACGGGTCGGACATGTCTCCTGGACGATACATGTCACTGACAAGACCCGTGTTGTTGACATATATCGTAGATGGCATATTTCACAAACTGTTCGAAATCGTCCCTTGCCCCTTGGTTCGACTTGTATTTAACAAAGTCACGGTAAAACGCGTCTCCAGTGAGTGCTTTTTTAGAACCGTGTAATATGCGAGAGACTCGCCTAACGTCATTGAGACACGAAGGACAGTTCACTTCCGAGGCAGCTGAATCATAAACACGTGTAGCCTGAGCCGCAGAGTGCCGGCAGATTCGCACAGGTAATCTTCGCGGGCCGTACGTGAACTATAGCACGCTATGGCGTCTTACGGTGTCCGCATACGCGTGTCCATTCCACCGAAAGGGCTAAAGCTTGTGCATAGCGTCGGAGCGTGTGCAAACACGCGAATTCGCTGGTGGGCGGCCACATGTAATTTCTCCTGTAACGTTGTTACGGTTCACGCGGCATATCTGTGTCCCCCCCCCCCCGTGCAATTTCATGCATGTATAACTTTACGCGTAGAAATGTGTCGCTCGACGGTGTTGCCATTTGATTGTTTGCGAGAGAAAGAGAGGGGGGAGAGAGAGAGAGAGAGAGCACCGGAGCCGCGTAATGGACGCGTACGCGCGAATTATAAACCGGCGGATAGTTAGCAAGTGCAAAAAGGAGACAGCAGAGGGTGGCGAAAACGGTTCGAAGGAAGCGAGCGGGAACAAGCGCCGGTGCCGCAGTTTCGTTAACAATTACGGCCACCGTATCCGCCCACCAACGATCCACCGTCGACGCCCATTTAATTAATAGTTACTAAGCTCTCGTTGCTCTACTGCTTATAGAATTTTACCCGTAATTTTCATCCTGCCGGTTAATTAGATAATTACCGGCGAGTGCGAACCGGGGGCCGGATTTTGCGACTGACGCGCATCCATCTAACGTCCGCGAGCGACAAATGATACTACTTTCTCAGTTTTGTTTCCGGTCAGGCGACTCTCCCTGTTGCCGCAGTTCGTTTGTCGGCGAATTTCACGCAGACCGAGCAACTTTACGGAAAATTTGGACTTTAACGTGTACCGCGTTCGGTTCACTGTAATATCCATTGTTGTTCGTCGCGATAGTATACATTTTACAATATTGTCATTCTTTTGTGTGATCCAGTTGTCTGGTTGGAATCCTTCTGATTCAAACGAGCCCAAACACGACACAATTCGGTGCATGCTTGGGCGTTTAAATGTCGAACAGGGATATCGGTTCGGATAATCGAGGTTCCACTAGATCGTGGATTAAACTGGCAAATGTGCTCCGAATTGCGTCGTGCTTGGACTCGTTTTAATCGGAAAATTCTCGCGAATGTTTTACTAGAAGTTTTGTAAATAAATAATTGAGAATAAAACAGTTTCGTCAGCGAATTGGTTATTGCTATCTACCAACAAGTTACACTTTTCGATTATCGAGCTTCTTCCGAGGGATCACTGCGTCTCGAAAACTAAATCCAAGTAGCGGTGACATAAAAAAAAGTTTGTTTATGTTCTTACAGGAGATTATTAACGACAAAGCAGATTCAATTGCGAAAGAAATTTTCTATTTAAGAAATTGTGGAGGAACAGTGAGAAATTGAATACTGCAACGACGAGTCTGAATTCTCCGGGTCAAAGCAGACCCGAACCCCGCAGACAGGGCTCCCCGTAAGAACAAGGGGGGTGTAACAGAGCGATTTTATCCGAGGCACGCAGGCGAGGCGCGAAGTTCGTGTCTGCGAGTAACGGGGCGCGGTCTAATAAATTTACGGCAGCCATACTTGCAATTTAAATTTACTGATTATTCATTTCAGAGCATTGATTATTCCTCCCGCGTCCTGCGGGGTAATTAATGGTGAATCATAAGTGAAGAAATATAACGCCTTAAACGAAACGGCCCCGATACACTATATTTCACGTTGGCAGACTCTGTTGGTTAAAAAAAAATAATCTGAATTTTCAAAATTCCTTCCATTAATTCTCCCCTGAGCGATAACAGAGCAGAGTTAGTTGGGCATTATTCGAATAAATCCTTTTTAGTCGAATATTTAATCCGAACGTCGATTGCAAAATGTTCGAATAATAATACAAATAATATTTATATGTTTTGATTTTACATAGACATTCTAAATATTTTTTTTTTTTGCGGATTCTGCCGAAATGTGATCAATTTTTAACCGAATAAATTTCTATTTCATCGAATAATAATTCGCTAGTGACGAATAAAAATTTGATTCGTTGCTCCTATTCGTTATATGTCATCCGAATTAAATTTGGCGGAGGATGTTCGCATTGAAAATATTCGACCGTTGCTACAGAGGGTATGTTCGCGCGACGAGCATGTTCTTTCTTCTGTTATTATAATATTCGAAGCAGAACGGATGAAAACAGTCAGCGACAGTCAGGAGTATTGCAAATACGCGCGCGCATGGTACGCGCGCTGTCATCTGTAAACTTGTAGCTGGGCATACTTGAACAGCGTTTATTCGTCGTGCAGGTTGCGCGATATTGAAATCAACAAGCGTAAAACAAAACTTGCACCGCATCTGACCCCTAAACGCGGCTTCGTAAGCGGAGCGAAGCGACATGGAACGAAACGGTCCAGCTTTAAAACCGAGCAACGGGCCTGGAATCGCGCGCGTTCTTGCCTCCACGCACATACTCCCACGCGCGTGTGTATGCTCGCACACCCACCGTGCACCGAGAAGCGGAGCAATTCTCTCTGCCACACGCATTCAATTCGCAAAAGCTCGACGGAGTTACGAATGTAAGAAACGCGACGGAAAATCGGCCCTGGTAATTCGCCGGAAACTCCTCCGCGACTATTTCGATGACCTTCACCGTTTCATCGACAAGGTCGTCATTGTGAACAACTTTTCTCATGTCACCGTCCCTTGTTTTTGTGTTACGGTTACTTGGATTTGGTTTCCGACATACAGCAGTGTCCAACATGTGACTTTGCAGCAGTTGTGTCGGTGAGGCAACAATGATTTAATGATGAAACTGTTTGGTCTTTACTTGTATCTTTATGGTATTGATATTGATAGATGCGCGACATTTTTCCGATTAAAATGAGCCCGAACACGATGCCATTCGGATCGTATTTGATTGTTTAATCCACAGTTTAGTGGAACCTCGATTATCCGAACCGACGATTCGCGAATACGTATTCCACAATTAAGCAAAATCTAAGGCGATTCGTGTGCAACATTTGTTGTACAATTCAGTGAAGACTCAGCGTAGAACTGTAGAGCGGGAAGCTCTCTTATCTGCTAACGCGTATTCTACCGATTCGGATAATGGAGGTTCTACTGTATCGTGGATTAAGAGAGTAAATACGATCCAAATTATGTCGTGTTTGGGCTCATTTCAATGAGAAGGATTTAAGCTAGTTAAATAATACGGGATAATGACAATATTTATTCCAAGTAAATAAAAATAACAAAATGTACGCCTTTTCGAGCTACTTTATAAAACTGATAGCTAAAACTTTCCTTCAAAAATATGTTCAAAATAATTGATAAATGAAGCCATGGATGGAATAAAGTCGGATTTTTTCAAAAGTACGAACTCTGTATGTGTGCAGTGTTTGATGCGGTGATGTCGATTCGTTTTAATTCGGTGTTTCTTTGCGACTATCGCGAATCGATGCTAAATGGCTCCCCGGTGAGCGCGGAAGATGTTGACGCAGCAGTATGAATAGGACGGTTTAAGAAAGCATCGGCAACGCCTGTTCCCGTGGGAATAGAGGCTTTTTCGCGAACGATTTAAACCGATGGGTACCCACGGTGTTAACGTTATTCCCGTGATTCTGCGGTACGATGATGGAACTCGTATTACAGCTTGAACTGTCGTAAAAATCAACTCCAGCCGAATAGCTTCTTAAAGGGATAGACCACGTTGACCACCTTGGGATTTCTTTTTAAGGACAGTTACCGAGTGAAAAATTTCGGTTTTACACATTCGCGTTAACATTTAAGAAGTAGTATCGAAAAAGTGGGGGAAAAAAGTTCCTCCAATTTTTCCCACTTTCAATCGCTTGTAGCTGACGAACCAGTGAATTCTCGATATATGTCAACAACACGGATCTTGTCAGCGTCATGTATAGTCCAGGAGACATACCCGTGTCTTGTCATGTTAACACTCCTAGGCGTCCGAGGCTTTTCGATCTTCGAGGGATAACTCCGCGACGTTTATCCTCGAGGCTTTGACGACATATACAGTGTGTCCCAAAATTTGTTTACACCTCGTCTAATAAATTAATCCCAACTTCTCGGAAGAAATCGGAACATTTGGCCTACATGTGAGAAGGTTCCTCCAATTTTTCCCACTTTTAATCGCTTGTAGCTGACAAACCAGTGAATTCTCGATATATGTCCACAACACTGGTCTTGCCAGCGTCATGAATCGTGCAGGAGACATACCCGTGTCTTGTCATGTTTACACTCCTCGGCGTCCGTGGCTTCTCGAGCTTCGAGGGATAACTCCGCGACGTTTATCGTCGAGGCTTTGGCGACATATACAGTGTGTCCCAAAATTTGTTTACACCTCGTCTAATAAATTAATCCCAACTTCTCGGAAGCACTCGGGTCATTTGGCCTAAATTTAGGAAAGTTATGCTGTCACAAATGTTACAATTGTTCGTACAGTTTTCTTTCGATATAAGGCGATGATTCTGTACCGGCTTTCGTCGTATTGCGGATCGGGGTACCTATTCGAAGTTCTGAGGGACCCGAGAGTTTATGGGTCCCATAAACGTTGTTAAACGTTGGAAAGAGAGGGGACAGAGATTTTCTTGTTGCGGAACGAAACGTCCTTATTGTATATATCGAAAGAAACCTGTGTGTCTTATGGTTTCTGTCTTTTTAACTGGGAAAGTTGCGTCGCGAGTGGGGTTTACAAGCCGATAGGTTCGTTGGTAGTCAGTTTCGCGTGGGAAAACCATGTGCGCGAGTTCCCCGTTGTACGGTGCAAGTGCAATTACACATCGCATTACGCGTACACGTAGCGCCATGATACTCCTAAACAATGGAGCCCGTGTGCTATATTTACACCTGATTTGTCGTGTGTTCCAGCAGCTAAGTTGCCACCCGCCGCTGTCGCCGTGCTCGCGTTAGTTTAGCCAGCATAAACTTCGGGCATAGTTCGTATATGCTCCTGCGAATACCAAGACCCATCTTGCTATACAAATAGTTAATGACGTAATCTTACGATGTAAGTAGTGCGTGTAATTCGGAGACACCATAAACGGGCGCGCGCCGGCTACTATGTATACCACGGCCTAACGGCGGCGGCGGACTTAAAGTATTGTTGTGCACCAACCCCCACCCCCACCCCCCCCCGGAATTTAATGCATGTGCACTATATGGATTTTCTTTTGGGTAATGCCCGCGTGAGCCATCGGCCGCGTTAACTGGATTGACTAAAAACTTTATTGCGATAATAACAGCGTCACCCGCTCGCGTAAAAATAAAGTCGAGTCGTAAATAACTATCACCGGTAACAACGGAAGTATATCCTTGTCGTAAAAGCCGACCGTCTATCCGCACGGGAAAGTTACCGCGCGAAATCGTATCGGATCATTAACGATAATAGGCTGTATCGTGCAGTATTGTTTATCATTAAGTCCCAAAATTATTTCACGAATTATTATTATTATTATTATTATTCATTATATGTATTCGAATAATTATTTACTCTATACTCTATAGAATAGTCACTTTTAGCACTTCAGAGAATCACATATTTTGTTATTGACTGTTATTATTGTTTATTTACAATCGAGATCGTTATGCTTTTCTGTTGTTTAGTTAGCCCGAATCTTCCCGATTGAAACGAGCCCAAACACGACACAGTTCGGTGCATACTTGCGTGATTAATCCACGATTTAATAGAACCTCCGTTATCCGAACCGGTGATATTCGAATTCTTCGTTCGGTCCAGTTCAATCAAAAGCGATATACAATACCATTACAGTACCATTGCCAGTACCATTTATTGTACAAATCGCTGGTAGCTAGTGGTCGTCACTGTAGGAATTAGTTCGGATAATCGAGGTTCCACTATATCGTGTATTAAACAGTCAAATATGCTCCGAATGGTGTCGTGTTTGGTCTCGTTTCACTCAGAAAAATGTCACGAATACATTAGCAGAAGTGTCAGTGCAAAATGTCATAATGTTACTCTATAAAATAATCTTCTGTAACCCGTTAAAACCTACATTTCGGTGCACGGGATTTAATTTCTCTTCTGCGTGGATAAATCTGTAATTCTTTGTTCCATCTTGACATTGTGTATATTATAAATATATTCTTTTGTTATGGATATCGATTATCTCCTTTTAAAAAAATTGTGCCATCGCTGGCCGACTTGTTCGACTTCTCTCGAGATCTTTACTTTTAAACAGTTCGCCCTTTGATGTACGCCATACGCAAAAGGCAACAAAAGTTGCAGACATGGATTTCTACCGAAGATACATGAACATTGAATTGAAGTGACTACCAGTATCTGCGTGCACTTTCACAGTGCGTGCCGCACGCTTCGGTTTTCATGTATAAATGCATTTAGCCTTTGACTCTTTGGCTGCCTATCATGCCTACAACGAACCGCCTATTGTGATGTTTGCGGGAAGAATTCGTGTCGGAATTCCGCGGTGATAGTTTAGCACGATTTGCCACGATATCGTGGTTAAACAATTCGTACAAGTGAACTCTTACGTTGTTTGAAAAGAACCGTTTTTCTTTTGAAATAATATGACGTACTTTTTAGAGGGCGGCGTTACGAATTCAATTGTCGAGGAATATCTTTCACTTCAAAGGATCCACGTGTAATTATTCTTCGATAATGCAACAGTGATTATAATACATACGGAACTTGATATTCATGTTTCCCGTGCTTCGATAGAATTCTGTTGATAACATTAATGGCAGCGTCGAAGAAATTAATGACACTAATTTAATATTTTACTTCCTGCGAACAGAAAATGTTCTTCGATCTCTCGTTGTTGAAAAAGTTAGTGAAACGTTTTTGTTTCGAACAACTTTTTACGAACGCATTTGTTCACATATTCGTGACACTTTTCTGATTAAAACGAGCCCAAACACGACACGATTTGCATTATGGTTACTCGTTTAATCGACAATATGGTGGAACCTCGATTATCCGAACTAGTCAGTGGAACCTTACTAGTTACCTGGTTGCTGTTAGTTTCAATCTTTAGTGATTAGTACAACGAGTGGTATATTGGTTACATGTGTTAATTGTTATGAACATTGAAAATTGAACTTTCTTGAAATAACATATTCGATCCGAGAAAACTGCTATTAATAATACTTAAAATTAATAACACTGAGTAAATCGAGGGCTTGGAAGTCAAGCATGAAAGCTGAAATAATCGGAGGTTATTCGCATGTTAACGTGCAAATAAATCATAAAACCATGAAATAAAAAAAAATAAAAAATATCACGAGATAATTAGACTCGCACTGATTGGTTTTTACGCTTTCCTAATATTTCCGTCCCCGTGGACGCGTGAACGCTCAGACAGCGGTGCGAATTCAATAGATATTCGACAAACTCGACGTTTTTTAACGGAACGACAATAAAGTCCTCTCGCTCTGACTCCCTTCGCAAGTCGCGTCTAAAAAGAAATGGCAAGTTGAGCAATTAGAGCAGGGATAATCGGCCATCCGCGAACCAGTGAACTTCTCCGATAGCAGCTCAAGTAGATAGAGTAATTTGTTCCGATTATACCAACCGTCAGAAGCGACCGCACTAGAGGTTGGCCTGTCTAGTTACGGATGAATCCTCTAAGCGAGGAGAGTTTCAAGCGAGCACCATCTGCTTGATCTGCTTGATCTGCTGGATCAAGACGATCACGTGCAACTGCTCAAAAACCGTCTACCGAGACGGGCGAACGCAGACAATCAAAAAAGTCTTCGTGCAAAACAACTCCGTACATGCGTCCCTTCCAAGTGGAAGCCGTTGGCCCCTGGGAGCCACAATACTAAATTACGCGACAAAAAAAGTACAATAAGTAGTAAAATAGAATTCAGAAATATTTTGGAGAACCGAGAACGTTATTCAAGACAAATTTAATAATTTACGAAAAATTTGTGGAAGCTTATAATACATTATTATAGGAAAATTTTAATGATAGTAGAAATTATTCAGAAGTGTATGATATTATATGGAAGCTGTTGGCTTCTGGGAGCATTAACCCCTGGAGACATGTGACCCCTGGGAGCGTTTGACTCCTGGGTGCGTTTGACCTCTGGGAGCATGGACCCCTCAGAGCATTAGCTCCTGGAAGCAATGACCTCTGGGTGCATTGATCCCTGGGAGCATTAATCCCTGGAAGCAATGGTCCCTGGGAACATTTGACTCCTGGGAGCGTTTGACCCCTGGGAGCGTTTTACCCCTTAAGTTAGGGTTAGGGTTAACTACAAACACAACTTGTACCTTCGAGGTACCTTTGTGTTCCCTCGTAAACTCACTAAGGGAGCGTTTTACCCCTGGGAGCATGGGCCCCTGGATGCACTGACCCCTGGGAGCATTTGACCCCTGAGATCATGGGCCCCTCGGAGCATTAGCTCCTGGGAGCATTAATCCCTGGGGGAATGGCCCCTGGGAGCAATGGTCCCTGGGAGCATTTGACCCCTGGAAGCATTTGACCCCTAGGAGCAATGGCCCCTGGGAGCGTTTGAACCCTGGGAACATGGGCCCCTGGGAGCATTAACCCCTGGGAGCATTGACCCCTGAGAGCATGGGCCCCTCGGAGCATTAATCCCTGGGGGAATGGTCCCTGGGAGCATTTGACCCCTGGAAGCATTTGACCCCTAGGACAATGGCCCCTGGATGCATTTGACTCCTGGGGGCCACAATAATAAGTCACACGACCAAAAAGAAATACAATAAGTAGTCAAAAAAATTCAGAAAAATTTTGGAGAACCGAGAACATTGTTTAGGACAAATTTAATAATGCGTAAAAAATTGATGGCGGGTTAAAGAGCATTATTATATAAAAAGCTGGACTACTAAAATTTTCAACAAAAACAGTACAAACAGTAGGCAAATTCAGGAAATTCAGGCTATCAATCGCGCTCCTGTGTCCAGTAGAGTTCGACCGCGAACTGTGCCGCCCTGTATAATCTGAATTTCGAAAATTGATATGACGTTACGTTGGACTGTGAACGGCAAGAATGCGTTGCAGTTACGGTCGCCATCTGCGGACAAAGTTGGTCGCAGCAGGGTTTTCCTAGTTTCCCCAGTTCTCCGTGATACGTGCAGGTCGAACTTGAATCTGCGGGGCCGTTGGGAGCGAGAAAGATGAATCGGCGGATGAAAGATAAATAGGGCGACATTGAAAAAGGGCGAGGACGTCGACGGAGATGGACTGCTGGAGCGGAGAGGGAGACAGCCGTGAGAAAGGGAGCAAGGGAGAGGAGGGAAGAGAGAAAGCTAGAGAGAGAGAGAGAGAGGGGTGAGAGGGGTGAGAGGGGGTTACCAGAGAGAATAACCAGATGAGGAAGGAGTGAAATTTCGTCAGTGATGCCACTCCGAACTCCTATCCAGAGGCTTCCTCTTGGCGATAAGAGGTCCGAACGTGATATAAATTCGCGAGGGGTTTAAACCACGATCGGTCTAACGAGCGCACAGCTCCTAACTCAGGGTCAGGAGTTTACTGAATGGCGAAATCGCACGGTAATTTTCTCGAGTAGTCGTCGTCGTCGTCGTCGCCTGTACTCCACGAGGTTTCCTCACAGTTCGCCCCGGCCTGGCATCCTCTGTTACCCACCCCGTTCGTTCCCCATTCTACTTCGCCGTCGCCACACTTTTTTCCCTAATCGTTCCCTCTGATTCCCCAGATTGCTCCTTTCATCCGTTCCATCCCTTCATCGGGTTCGCGCGCGCGTTCTCGATTCGTCCTCGAAACCGTTTATGAAGCAATATCGAATGTCACCTTTATTGCGCATTAGACCCCGGAGTACGTATCTTGTTTCGCGACGACGCGCATCCATCTCCGCGGCTGTGCGCGTGTTCGTTAGTTTTACTATCGTCGCTGGCATAGTTCGCTCCTGTTATCTGCGAGCGTAATATTTCATCGGTGGAAACTGAAAACTGAAGACTCGAAAATGGAGAAACTAACGAGACAGAGGAGGTGTTTCAGTTAGCACACGAACTCCTTACACACACACAGCCTTTCGTCATCCCTTGCTGTTGGAGTTGAAAGTAGAAAGTAGAATTTGTTACTAACATGTTCCCGACACTTTCCCGATTAAAACGATACCAAACACGATACCATTTCGTTTGTATTTGCTTGTTTAAACCACGACAACGTAGAACCTCGATTATCCGAACTGGTCGATGTTCGAGGAAATAGAACAGCAACCTAACCACAATACTCGAGACTATATTTACTAATTTGTAGAATAAATCGAATATTGCATAGATCCCTGTAAAATCAATTAAAATCAATTTAGCTGTCATCGGTTCGGATAATCGAGGTTCCATTAAATCGTGAATTAAACAAGTAAACATCACGCAAATTGTATCGTGTTTGGACTCATTTTAAACGGAAAAATGGGACGAATACAATGGTAAAAATTTCGTAATGAATTAAAGACAATGATGGTGCACCTCGCGGTAGTGTACTCTACGACGAAGTATTAGAGAGCGTAATTAGAATTCGTTCGAGTAGAATAGAATAGAGGGTAATCCACCATGGTGCGGGCTTTCAGCGTTCGCTCGATATCTTTCGATCTTGTAAATATGTACAGCTTTCTTCCCTGCACCCTGGGGTTACGTGACAGATTACGTTTAATTAATGCTATCTACTCCCGCATTTGTTTGCGCGTTCTCTGGTAGCATTGATCTGTTCCTTCGCTTTGTCTCGCCCCAGGAAAATACTCGCAACCTGCACAAGCCTTTGTTATACCCCAACCCATGATAGCCTGTAGGCATCAAAATTACTGTTGGATCTTAAGGGCGGAGGATTGATCGCAATGTATTAGTACCTCGTAACGATAATGTAATATCGCGTTATGCATACCGCTTTGTACACAGTACAAAGTAGTTCGAGAACACAATCGCGTTCACATTAGACAATTTTCGAGATCTAATTGTTTTTATGATCCACTCGCGACTACATTCATTTATTTAGCAATTCTTTAACATTGTTGTTGTGGAATTAGCAATCAGTAATTTTTCATTTACGATGTTCACTCTATATATGTCGTAAATACCTAGCGGATATAAGTCCCAGAACTATCCCTACTGCCGTGGGGTATACCCCTTCGGGGGGCAATGACCCGAGGCCTCTGGAGCCTCACTGTCCTCTTCTATGTTAGTATTGGAACCAAATAGTATCTCCTGCCCGATATATGTCCCTGGCTAGACCGGTGTTTTGGACATACGTCGAGTACATTAATTTATTTAGCAATTCTTGTCCAAATATTCAAGGTAAACATTGTTGTCGTAGAATTAGCAATCTGTAATTTTCCATTTACAATGTTTACTTTATATATGTCCTAAATACCTAGCTGATAAAAGTCTCAGAACTATCCCTACTGTCGTGGGGTGTACCCCTTGGAGAGCAATGACCCAAGACCTCTGGAGCTTCACTGTCCTATTATATGTTAGTATTGCAACCAAATAGTATCTCCTGCCCGATATATGTCCCTGGCTAGACCGGTGTTTTGGACATACGTCGAGTACATTAATTTATTTAGCAATTCTTGTCCAAATATTCAAGGTAAACATTGTTGTCGTAGAATTAGCAATCTGTAACTTTTCATTTACAATGTCTACTCTATATATGTCCTAAATACCTAGCGGATAAAAGTCTCAGAACTATCCCTACTGTCGTGGGGTGTACCCCTTGGAGAGCAATGACCCAAGACCTCTGGAGCTTCACTGTGCTCTTCTATGTTAGTATTGGTACCAAATAATATCTCCTGTTCGATATATGTCCCTGGCTAGACCGGTGTTTTGGACATATATCGAGTAAACTCTGTAATCCTATGCCAGATTTTGAATACAAGCTACCATGAGAAGAAATACAGTTTTCTTTCGATATAAGACGTCGGCTGCGGGCGGATTTCGACGTATTGCGGACGAGGGTACCAATTCGTGTTGAGGCGTGCATCGAAACAGTATTTTCAGAGTATCGTGTGACGAGAGGGTTGGCTTCGACACTGTTCCATTGACTCGGGACGAAGAATGAAATGGTAACATCCGGATAAGAAGCAGCAGTGTGCCAAGGGTGGGAAATATTTGGTGGAATTCCAAGAGATTACGGACATTTGAATTCCTGCTGCATGTCTCCCTAGTCCCTGGGAGGGGAGCTGTTATGGAGGAGAAGGATCTACACGGCCAATAGGCCCTCCTGATAGCGTCACCCTTCGACTGATGAGAGTACTCAGGGTGGATTGACGGCGGCTCGCTCTCGAGGAAGGGTGGATGCTACGGAGAGGGAGGGGGGAGGGGGACCGTACACCTGTCCTCGCGCCGGGTTACCGAAAACCGATAGATCACTCGTGTCGTGAGCGATCAGACAGACTGTCGTTTCTTTTTTAAAGTGGCGCTGCTGCCGTGCGTTCACTTTGTTGCGTTTCGCCTATTCGTTCTCGGTAAGCCGCGCCATTCCCACCGAAAGCCTACGGGTCAGCCGAAATTTATTTCGAATAAGAATTTGCCCGCGGATCTTTGCGCGAAATAAAAATCGTTCGCACAAATTGTGAGGAACCAGGAGCCATACAAAAATTTGACTGAACTTCGCAATTGCTCCCCTCAGCTCCTGATGCCTATTCAACGTCGTTCTATTCGTTTCGATACAGACAAATATTTTGCATATTTTCGCAAAAAAAAAATTAATTGAACGCTAAATTGTTCGTATTACACGAAGAGATCAGATTTCCCCAGGATAACAATCCGAACACACACACACACACACACAAAACAAGGAGCAGCAGTTGTATAATTGTCCAAAAGTTTTACCGCCGGCTGCACAGTCCCCGGTTCTTAATCCCATAGAGAATCTATGGGACAATTTAAATAAACGTATAAGGACAAGAACGATAAAAAATAGGGGAGAACTGAAAAAGAGATTACAAGACCAACGGGAGAAAATAAATATACAAAATCGGTGCGCCGAGGGGAAATACGTATGCAGGATCTTCGAAATTACATTTGGAAACGTTCTGAACATGTGATTAAAAGATTAGGCTATTAAAAGCTGGATTTCATAAAGTACTCGAACGCTAATCTAATATTTTTGAAGGCTAACTAAGTTGCACATATTTGTAATGTACAACAACAGCTACATTGACTAAAACACAGTGATTTCTCTACATATGTCGCCAAGGCTTGGATGATAAAAGTCGTGGAATTATCCACACCACCGCGGTAAAAATAACACGGCTTAGGTATGGTGCTGGCAAGAGCCGTCTTGTTGACATATATCGAAAATTCACTGTAGTTGACTTTGTCCATAATTAAGAAAGATACAGCCCGTTGATAATAAATATAAATCCAATCACGTCTCAGAGTCCATTTCTACGACTTACTGACACCAGATCAGGACTTACCCCCCACTCTAATTTCCCCTTCTACCGCGCTAGTCCCCCACTCTTCCGCCAGGGCTCGGTCACGTGACTCGTTCCGTCGCATAATCGACAGATCAAGCTCCACCACTCTAATTTCCCCTTCTACTGCGCTATTCCCCCCACGCTTCCGCCCACGGTCCGGTCACGTGACGCGATCCGTCTCCGTTACATAGTCGCCAGATCAAGACTTACCCCCCACTCTAATTTCCCCTTCTGCCGCGCTATTCCCCCACTCTTCCGCCCACGGTCCGGTCACGTGACGCGACCCGTCTCCGTTACATAGTCGCCAGATCAAGACTTGCCCCCCACTCTAATTTCCCCTTCTACCGCGCTATGTCCCCCACTCTTCCGCCCACGGCCCAATCACGTGACTGTCAAAGGGAGAGGGTAACTTTTTCCCCTGGATTCGTGCTACCTCCGCTGACCTAGCGACTATGGTCCTGACAGTGAGCTGCCAGTTTGACAGGCCGCGTGGCGCCGTGAACTTCTCACGAGGCAGGTTAATTAAAAGCGAGAGAGCGGCCGAGCCGTTGGAAGAAAAGCAAGACACGAAACGATTAAACATGTAAATTAGGAGTGCCGATAATGCCCGTATTTCGCGCGGTAATCGTTCCGATGAACAATCTCGGGGCTAAGCGTTCATTACCCTCTGGCATTCGTTAATTCTGCAAATTGGTTAAATATCCGGTCCGACACCGTTTAGATTATATTTGTTTTCATTAAAAGTTCAGCCAGCCGGCTCGACTGGTCTCGCCCCGGCGCGGCGCGGCGCGGCGGTTTTCCACGGGGCAACAAATCGAACAAGTGCCTCGCACGGGATATATCCCGGGAAATATTCCTTTGAATGGGGGTGAACGGCGGGGGTGTATGCACGTATACAAACAGCGTGGCGAAGGGCACACGCGGCGGACACGTTTAAATGGCAGAAATAATAAAGGAACGCATTGGGGCACTGTTGGCAAAATAACGTCGTCGTCCGGCCAGTGAAATCCTCGATAGATTTATTACTCGCCATTAATCGAGCTCGCTTGCGTTTGACTGTTCGCCCTTTTGTTCCAGAGTTGGGGGGGGGGCTGGGGCGGAGGGGTGGGGGGACTCATATACAAATAGCGCCAGCCGACAAAAGACGTTCCGCGTCGACGCGTCGACGGTCGTCGCGACGATGCTCGTCCTCGACCTCAAACTCATCGCCTCCATCTACCCATCCCCCTCCCCCTCACCCCTCCCCTCCCCTCCCCTCCCCGTCACCCACACACCGTTTCCATTGCGTTCAACCGAATACGAACGGCTCAACTTGTCGATTGGAAATGCAAATTTTCGCAGTGCATCTCATCACTGCCGTCTGCTATTCGACGCCAGGACCAATAACATCGAACCGATGTAAATCGCGATGCATTTTGTTTCGCGATGCAAGAGCTCCACTAGAGAATCCGAGGATTCCTGTACAAGATGGAATCGCTGCGTTTCTGTCGCTGCACAACGTTAATTCAATTCTTTCTTGGCTCGGTTTGTCCTTCGGCGGCATATTAATACACGAAGAAATGTGATGGCTGAATTTCTCGACTCGTTTAGTGAGAAAACTGCTTTTACTCTTAATCGTCGTCTCGTGAAAGTTTGAGCAACGTATTCCTGACGTTTTTCCGCGTAAAATGACACCAAACACGACACAGTTTGGATCGTGTTTGCCGGTTTCATCCACGATGTTGTGGAACCTCGATTATCCGAACGAATCTTGCCACTAGCTAGAGTGACAGATTAAATCTTTACTGATTCGTATAATAAATCGCTTTGCATACGGATCGCTTTTGTTTGAACTGGACTGAACGGAGATATCATCGGTTCGGATAGTGGAGGTTCCACTGTACCGTGGATTAAACGAGCAAATACGATCCAAAGTGTGTCATGTTTGGACTCGTTTTATTCGGAAAAATGTCACGAGTGTGCTGGCGAAGGTTCCGTAAAACAATAATTAAAAACGGTGAAGTTATGTCACTGAATTAGTATTATCTCATCGATACGCTGCAGCACGCTGATGTTGATGTATGTTATTGAAATAGTAAATTTTGCTTCTAGTCGCCTACAAAGACTGTTTTAAATATATGTTACAAATGTCCAGTAAAAATGTGTTAAAGTTGTTCTTGCTAAACTATAAACAATTTTTATAATTTATGTGTCAAACGATCGGCGAGCGTACAAATATACGAAACTGGAGTAAACCCCATTTTACGAAAAAGTGGGCCCGGTTTCTGTACCAGGGTTTTTTTCACTGCGCTGGTAAGATGTTTTTTAACAATTATCCCGGTGACTTATAATTTCCGCGATAAACGAAAATCGTATTCGTATTCAGCGCACCGAAACGAGTGGATCGACGTATAACAGACGCCGAAAGATTGGTGGGGCAATTCGAAAGACTCGTCAATTGAAACCTCTGTTCCGAGGTTCCTGCAAATTGACATTGTTCAGGGGCCAAAGGGCAACGAGGGTGCTAAAGGATCGCGAATTAATCGAAATTATTCGCGCGGTTCAACACACGTGTCCTGCCCGTGCAAGAAGATAACGTTGTCCGAAATGACGGTCCGTTTTCCCGGGCAGAAATAAAATGTACGAACGTGAGATATAGTATCACCTTTCGCCAAATATCTGTGGTAATATCGATGGTCACGTCGGAAAGATCAGTGGCAGGCTGGGAGTTATGGGCTCTTTTGCGGATCAGAGACTCGCATGAACAGAAAGGAAAAAGAGGAAAGAAAAGGCGAGAGGGAAAAAGGGAGGGGCCTGGTGGATTTGTCGAGTTGCGAGATATATCCCGTTTCTCGTTTCTCATAAAAAATGATCGATCGTCCTCGATTGAGTTCGACTCGAGTCGCCAGATATTAAGAGACGTATCGATTTATAAGGGAGCAGTCTGCTCGACGTTAAAAGAGCTAAGCTCGTATGCTTCCTTCCTCCTAGCTTCTCGTCGAGTCTTATCTTACCCTTAGCCGCACCCTACTTTCTCGCTCGTCTACGACTTCTAACGACCAAACACCGGAACAACCAAGTCGTTTTTTCATTAAAATATTTATTTCCGAGCTATGGATGAGACCGACGTGTCACTGATACCGTGCGCGAACAGTATTTCCTGATCTCTTGTCGCTGGAGTGTGTAGAAGAACGAAACGTCCACAACGTATCGGGCAAGGTGATACTAACTGAATGATAACTTTGTTGCTCTTAGGTCATTTTCGTATGAAACTTTTACCGTCATATTCCTCGCACTTTTCTGCTTAAAATCAGCCCGAACACGACACAATTCGGATTATATTTCTTCGTGTAATCCGCGATTGCGTAGAACCTCTATTATCCGAACTCTCCGTCTCTCATCAGTTTACCTGGGTTTTGAGCAAAAATTCAGACGAATTTCTGTTATGGATCAGATTTTAGGAATAGGTTTGTAAATGTAATGTAGTTTAAGCTAACCCAGACCAAGATGGACGCCGTGACACAAGGGAAGAGTTATTCGTTGAATCGGCACGATAATGAAAAGTTTCTGAATGCTGATAGGTTGAACGATGAGTTAACTGGTCGTCGCAAGTTCGAAGGATAAGAATGAACGGTTCGGGACGTGGGGAGAGTGGCTTTCACAATTTTGCAACTGTCCCCGTGCCAACTGTGTGGAGGTCTCCGTACGATTGGCAGTCGTCGCCAGTCGTGCGACGGCGAACGTAACGGCAGAGGGCCGAGCTATTATTCGAGGCAACCGGCCACCTTTGTTTATCAGGCTAAAGTGTTTAACGTGTCTATTGGTCGGCGAACGTGATTACAAAAGCGGTTCGCCGTGGATGCTTTGCTATAGCGTTCCTTGATTACAGTTAGATTGACTAGTATTCGATAGAGGGATGTACAATCAAGATAGAACGGTTCGGCTGTGCTCGCGCGCGCATGTAAGATTGCCTGTTCCTATAGATTAGAAAACGTGTAGGTGTCCGAGCTCGAAATTAATTACGCCTAAAAGGGAACGGCTGTCGGGAAAGGAGGCGTAATTGCTTGTATCGGTATAACGAAGGAACGATTGTAACGTTTAACTGTCGCACGGTGGACCGGGACGAAAAATATTGTGACACTTTGCTGCAGCTCTGTTACCACTCGAATGAATAAATTGGACCTCAGAAATTTGGTTTAGGAACGGCGATAATAAATAGACTGAGCATCTGTGTGCAAAATAAAATGTTTCGAGCTAGCTGTAGGAAACCTAACTTTCTCAATAAGTCAAAAATAAAGTAACAACATTATTCAATTTTTATATTGTATTCGCAGTATTGTCCAGTAGTGTTTACTCGATGTATGTCAAAAACACGGGTCTAGTCAGGGTCATATATCGGTCAGGAGACTATCGACTATTCTTTGATCCGCGCCGAACGTAGAAAAGGACAGTAGAGGCTTCAGTTTATGGCTCCTCACGGGGTATACCCCATGGGAGTGGTGATAGTTCTGGGACTTTTATCCACTAGGCATTTGGGACAAAAATAGAGTAAACATTGTAAATGAAAAATTACAGATTGCTAATTCCACAACAACAATGTTTGCCTTGAATACGTCGGATGTCACAAGAATTGCTAAATAAATTAATGTACTCGATATATGTCCTAAACAGGGGTCTAGCCAGGGTCATATATCGGTCAGGAGACTATCGACTATTCTTTGATCCGCGCCGAACGTAGAAAAGGACAGTAGAGGCTTCAGTTTATGGCTCCTCACTGGGTATACCCCATGGGAGTGGGGATAGTTCTGGGACTTTTATCGGTTAGGCATTTGGGACATATATAGAGTAGGTACTGTATTTGACCAAACCATTTTTATCGCTTAAAATCCACCGTCTGGGAGTGAAAGAAAGCTTGTAACATTTAACTGTCGCAGAGTGGACCGGGTCGAAAAATATTGTGACATTTAGCTACAGCTTTGTTGCAACTCGTAAAAATGATTGGACACTTCGAACCAATTACACGAAAGAATTTTTGGCTTTCTGACATAGTGAATCCCATGTTCTTCGACCCGAACGACTGTAATCGAGTCGACATGATTAGCTTACTGGGACGATTTGGGTCAGAAAAATGCTATCTGTGGAAGGCAAAAGTTTTCGGTATGCGAGCCTCTAGAAGCCCAAGCAGCTGGTCGCCGAAAATATGTTCGACGGTGAAACGGCTCGTTTAAACATCCAGCAACCTGGTACCGTGGTGGCAGTGGCGGCGCCAGTAAGTTTCCACCAGCGATAAGAACTCTGCGGAGAAATTGCTCGTGATTCAGGATCCGTTTTTACGGGGTACGTCATATCCAATTAGTTCAAGTTGAGCAGTTGATATATCTTTGTCCAGACAGATTTCAAGTAATATAAGTACTCGTAGCAGTAGGATGCGCGGGCAATCTCGTACCGTAATTTACTTAACTCTGACCGAAGATTGTGAACATTTTCACACCACCTCTGGCCGGGCAACAACTTTCAGTTAATTAAATTACCGATCGCCGAATTGGTAATTGACGAAGAAACGCATTAAGAATTCGGTAGCCCCGTTGTCCTTTGTAATATTCCAACAATGCTATGCACAGTTGCGAACGTTCCTCGTCAGAGTAGATCAGAAGAAATAATCTTGATGATCATCATTTCTTTTCGTTTTTATCGTAAATTACTAGAAAAGGCCTGGGATTGGTGCAATCTCAATAAAGAAGTAATAGACTCTACAGTGAACAAAACGTCCACACCAGCCTATCGATGAAATAGTACTCATACAGTGACATAACTTTTCCGGTTTTTAATCATTATTTTATAAAACCTTCACCAACATACTCGTGACATTTTTCCGGTTAAAACGAGTCCAAACACGACACAGTTTGGATCTTATTTGCTTGTATAATCCACGATACGATACAACCTCGATTATCCGAACGGATCAGTGGGACATAAACCCAAAGTGCAACAATTAGGTTAGTTCCCCACTGTCTTGTACAACAGATCGTGTTTTCTGTGTAGATCGCTTCCGATTGGACTGTTTATATGTGAGCAATAAAGAATTGACTATCACCGGTTCGGATAATCGAGGTTTCAATATATCGTGTATTAAACGAGTAAATTTCGTTCAAATGGTGTCGTGTTTGGACTCGTTTTAACCAGAAAAACGTGACAGATAAGATGGGTAATGGTATCGCAGTGTACAGTCAAAACCAAAAGTGATACAACTGCGGTAGTGGGGGCAAATTTTCAAAAACACCGCGCCCACGCATCGAGACATTCTCATACGTATTTGTACAGGCGCGTAGCAGGTTATAAATGACACATCAGAAGATAATGATCGATGATTTACATTTTTCGGTGGGGCAACGCTTCGCTATCGAGCGGCGGGCGTAAAGCACTCTCGTATTTGGTTCGCGTGTCGTACATCGAACGCATCGGATTTGAAAAACGCAACGCGGAAAACGCTCGCCTATTTGTATCCCGCGTGCCGGCGTGGGGGGTGTGCCACGCAGTCATATCAATTCGGGTACATCGAACGGAACCGAATGTTTTACACGCACCGTGGAAAACGCTGCGATGCGTTGCCGGCTCCCAATATTCCAGTTCCCCGGGTCTAGCCTAACCGGCAGACAAACGTAATTGGCATAAACATCGGGGCAGTAAGGGTCGAAGCGTTTCCGTACGCGGACCGCGAGAAGCTAACGCGCCAGAATATTTCCAGCTTGTAATTATTCTTCGGTAATTGCTTGTAATGGCGCCGCTATCACCGTCGTATCACAAGGTGTTCTAATAGTTGGCTCTCGCTCTCTCGTTATTATACTTCTTTGTCTCTGTCGGTCGGACAGAAGGGATTCGTTCGGCTAAATGAAAGGATTGCGTAATTGTGGCTATTACTCTCTATAATCGTGTTACGTGAATCAAAAGTAGCGCGCGGTTATGCGCAAACACCGCCCGAGCTACTGCCAGCCCGACGTCAAGAGTCAAGTTTATCGATGGAATCGGGGGCGATTAGGATGTCCCGAAACCGGACTTTTCGTTCAATGAAATTTTTATTACATCGCTCGAACCACGTTTTATACCGACCTCGATTGCCCCAACTTGCCAAGCTCATTTATCCACTCAAATCTGACAACTCCGTTTTCTGGCATAACCCAAAATATCTCTATTTTCCAATCATTTCTACCGACACTAACATGTGTGTCCGCGATTTTTTATGGAACTTGTACCAATATATTCGCGCAATTTCTCCGATTAAAATGAGTCCAAACACGATACAATTACGATAATATTTACTTGTTTAATTCACGGCTCGGTGGAACCTCGATTATCCGAACTAACCCCCCCCCCTCCAGTGGCCAGGTTGAATCTTTATCCATTTGCACATTGAATCTCGCTGTATGTGCTCGCTTCAAATCGAACTGTGAAACACCGACCGAATGGATATTTCGAATACCATCGGTTCGGATAATCGAGGTTCTACTGTAATCGTGGATTGAACGAGCAAACGAGATCCGAACTGTATCGTGTCTGGTATCGTTTTAATCGGGAAAGTGTGACGAATATGTTAGAAAAGGTCATTATGTTATTAAAAAATCATTGGCAACAAAAAGGTTTTAGAATCGCGATTATGAAATCGGTGTAGCTGAGATCCGAGTAGTGCCTGCCTATTCCGGAATGTTTAATTAGTAAAAAACAGAGGAGAACAATCGTGGAACATATAGGGTGTCCCAGAAATGTACTTCCTTGAAGGAGGTGATTCCCGGGGTCATTTGAAGAAACTTTTTCCTTTGCGGAAATGTTCTCTGTAGCTTTGTTAACGAGTTATTAACGAAAAACACGGACCAATCAGACAGCGCGGCTAGACTCGATCCCGTCAGTCTCCTCCTTACCTTACCCCTTCCACCACGCGGTTCCATCCCCGCGCGTGCGCCGCGCCGCGTCCCGGTCACGTGACTAATCCGGTATCCGCTGCGATTGGTCCACGTTTTTCGTGAATAACTCCTGAACGGAGCCACGTAGAATATTTTCGCAAAGGAAAAAGTTGCTTGAAATGACCTCGGGAATCAGATTTCAGATTCTCTTCTTGCTACGCGTTACAGGATCCTTAAGGGCGCGCGACAAACTCGCGGCGCTTCGATAGCGTTTGGAATTGGATCGAACGGTGTCGCGCGAGCACGTAGCTCGACGGTGTTGGCCCTTCCGATGAAACAGTGCGTCGCGACGAGCGTAATGCGGGGAAACAATTGTCGGTCCGCAGCGCGGAATATGTGGTTTCATTTGAAATAACCGCGGAGCGATGCTTTTACAAATTGAAAATGAGCTCGAATAATTAATGGATCGCACTATATTGTTATTAATGCTAGTAATATATAGTATTACATAATTACCAATTCATATGGCGGACGAATACTCCGGACAATGTAGTCGCGCGCCGATCACGAGTACACCGGGCTCCATACATATTGCATTTCGTCGAACCGCGAGACATTAATCGGGAATAACCGGCTATCAATTGTTGCTAATTTCTTGAGATCTTTTTTTTTTTATTTTTCACACGATTATGGCGTACCACGGTTTTGATTGTAAGATTAGTTTCAAGGCAACAGGCCTCGGACGTGTTTGCGTTTCTGTCCCGGTGCAGTTTGCACAGCAGACAGTGGAAATAGCGTTGAACAACGAGACGCGAGGTGCGTTACCGCGCGGCTAGTACTATATAGAGGTACAAACAACAATTAGGCACTCCAATAATAATTATTGTCGAGTCCCAGATCAATATGAATTCGGAATCGACAAGCCGTCCTCGAATTAATGTGTCTGGCGGCGAGCAACAATGCTGCGAGAGGGGCCCTCGAAATACGCCGTATCGATTCGCCTCCATCGCGGCCGGCGAACAACGTTCGATTGAAAATTTTTAACCGACGCAGAAACCCCGACCGACCACCACTATTATTTTCTAGGCGGTGCACGCCGATCGAAGAACGCGGTGACGTTTCGGTCGAAAAAGTCAATTTTCTCGAATTGATACCGTTTCACTGTGCTTCGTACGGGCCTGCGGGCCTCGACAATAACGAAATTAAGAAAAACTCGATAAACCGTAAACGTAGAAACGAAGAACAGTTATACGAATTTATTAATGCTTAAAATGTTTACGTTTTGTAATGGTTTCTTACTCCTATTTCACAAATTCCATGAAAAATTTATTTTCATTTGGCTATTTTCGAATAATATTTTATTAAAATTATAAATAATTCCACCCGAAGAACCTATCGAAGTAGCTAAACATTAATTTCGATATGCTAATTTTTGTAGCTTAATAATTGAATGTTTAACCGCATTCGATTCTAAAATTGTTCTGAACAGAATTTTGGATTTCGAATTTCGAATGGAATTCCAATGATGGAATTATTTCGAAAAGATTCTGTTCCGACGTATAATTATTCACAGACACAAATAGGTTAATACTTTTTTGTTATAGAAAATGACGAGTCGGATAGTGCGTAAAAAAATTTTCTATTTTAGAAAATGAAGGTGACCTTGAAATGTCGGAAACTCTTTCGCCCACGAGAAAACTGTTTCCGCCATATCGTAGTGCTCTCTATACTGGGAAACTATGGTTGATAAAATTTCGTGGTATTTTCAAAAACAACGGAGACAATGACGTCCTAATATGCACCGGACCAGCCTGTAGTCATATCAAACAATTTCTCGATCGCGTTATGTGCGAGTTTACTATATCCCGTAACGCGTATTCCAAACACTTCCGGTACCGGAACCACAATATTTAAACAAAGATTTAAATGTATACCTCTCCCCCTGCCAAAAAAAAATCTCGAATTCGATTCGCTGATCAACCATTCGATTTAACTTTCCCAAAAAAAAAAACAGCAAGCTGTTTTATGTCAATATTGAAAGAATCTCGGCGGGGGGGGGGAGGAGGTAGGGGATGTATGCATATAATAATGTTTGCGAAACCGGAAAATTGCGTTGGAATTGTTGCAGCGTTGCAGTGATAATATTTCTAGGTGCATTAGCCATTATATTCCCATAGTACGTTTCCGTCTTCGGAAAGACACCGTGTATATAATGTATGGTCGTCGAGTGGTCGCATCTTCCCGGAAGATTTTCGTGAATAATAATTCATCGAGAAGCGGTGGAGGCCGGTGGGAGGGAAGCGTTCGCGTAAAAATGATTCCAAAACGGAGAAGTCGGGCCGAAATGAAAAGTTATTCGACGAAATAAATTCCTCCGTGGAACGAAATTACCGTAAATTCACGGAACAAGGAGGAACGCGCGAACGGCAACGTTACGAGCACGGTGAAACTGAAACGGTTAATGGGGTTCCGCTGATTGCCCCGCTCAATTCATGAGTTACCTGCTTCACAAACACATCTGACGTTGTACGCATCGATAGCGTAACGATCTTCGAACACGGCAACCAAAACAAACGCTCGCAAATTATTTCGGCTAGATTGCCGGCCGTTTACAAGTTGCGCCCGCGCATAATGCGACGCGCCGAACAATTCCTAACGAATCCGGGCCCGGGCGCCGATTGATGAAACGACAAAAAGAGGACAGACGTAAAACAACGGCCTGCCCCGTGTTCCGCGGCAGAGAGGACGATGTCGCTGGATTTCACGTAGCAAATGGCGCGTCGCATTATACGCACTGTCCTGGATAATATGGCAAGACAGTTTGCATAGAGTGGCCCGCGGACGTATTCAAAAGCACGCCACTGAAATGTTCAAATATTAAAGTATGGATGAGGCACTTGATATCTCAAGGAAATGTTATAACTACAGTTGGAGACAGGTTCCGAGGCTGTACGTGTACAATTTGGAGCGAATTCGACGCTGTTTGTGGAGGTTATAAAATATTCGGCTGAACTTCACTTTGGGGGACCAAAAATTTGCAATATTTTTGTTATATTATCCTCTAGATGTTGACAAGAAAATTACGAAAATCGAAGTTCTAATGGCCGGAGCACACTGGTGTAGCATACGCGGGTAAAGTTAGCCGATTTCAGGCGTTTCTGACAGGTTAGAACGCCGCCATATTGCTCAGCGTATGAGCTATCACCTAGCGGAGCCAGTAGGAACCTCAGTAGAAACCAATATGGCGGCGCCCTAACCTGCTAAAACCGTTTGACGTCGGCCAGCTTCACACGCGTGTAACTTCTGAATCGGTGAACTCCGGCCATTAAAACTTACATTTATCGGCATTCTCTCGTCAAACCCCATAGAATTATATAAAAGAAAAATTGAAAATGTTTGGTCCCCAAAAATGAAGTTCAGCCCAGGCGTGTACAATTCTTTCCCTAACGTCTCTGTTGCACGCCATAAATATTCCAAGATGCTGCGCGTTCATTGTGGACTCGGTGAAACTCGTAAAACGAGTCCACCTTTAAAACACACGAAACTCGTAAACACTTAGAGTGTCTTATTATTGTGTCCAGCATCGAAGCTGTACAACAAACAAACGGGAATTAAGTAGCCTCGCGCGCAAGTTTCAGCCAATGCAATTTCGCGTCGGATGGAGCCTTTTGTATCGCATTCGAGACAATCTGCGGGGTAACGATTAAATAGCTGCATTAATTTCTATGCATCGTTGAGTTCCGCTGAATTCGGGACAGAATATCAGCGACTGTGCCAGTCACTTAACGGAATTGGGCGGCTAATTAGGTCAAACCTTCGTTCCGCGTTGGATTCGTTGCGGGGAGGAGTCGTCACCTTCCATTTTCCGGCGACAATTAGCCCGTAGCGATTCATAAAATCGACGAACTCGCAACAGCGGAGACGCGCGGACCTCGATTTTCTTCGAGGAAACGAGAGGACAGAGTGTCGGGGATGAGAGGAAAGTGTCGTTTGATTATCCGAAAAATTCGATTGTCTGGATATCCTGACGCTGCCGCGCCGCGCCGGGCCTGGCGAGTTCGTGTAAACGGGATTCCACTTCTGTGCGATGCAATAAAGGTTCCTGGAGTAGCATGTAGCTACCTACATCTCATAAAAGACTCGGTTGCACCGGTTTCCGGGAGCGGAATCGGTCACAGACACCTTATTTACTCGCTCGCGCGCAACCGTGCTTCCCTCTTTCCTCCTCGGCGGCGATTTCTTCTTTTGGCCGGCGACACCAGCGGACACGATACTGCACATCTGGCGCTAATAAATATACGGGATTAGAGCGAGTCATTATTGAAGTCCGATCGGGCACAAAAAGATTGGACACCGAAAGAAAATTTTAGCAAATGTACAGGGTGGTCCGGTACATACTAACAATTCATTGTCTCCGCTGTTTTAGAAGGTACGGAAAAACTATATGAACAACAGTTCTTGAGTGTGAAGAGGACTACAATATGGCAATAACACTTTTTTCTTGAAGGTGAAAATGTTTCGGAAATTTCAAGGTCGCCTTCATTGTTTAAAACGGAAACATAGATCTCTCTGCGCGCACTGTCCGACGCAGTTCGTCATTCTCTATAAGAAAAAGTATTGACTTGTACAGGGTGTTTCACCTAACTCGAGCATCTATAATATCTCGCTTGTTTCTTATGATAGAAAAAGATGTCAGAGGAAAACATTAGTTGGTTCAAAGGTCACGCGAAGGTCGTAATAATTCAGGTCGTTGGATTCGCCTTGACCTCGGCTACCATATAGCGATAATAAAAATATATCATTCCATTTAAAAAAAATTCGATGACCTTGAAATCTCAAAAAATATAACCTTTTGTCCCTCTGAACCAACTGATGTTTTCCTCTGAAATTTTCTTCTATCATAAAACACTGTATAATGTCCTGTTATAAAAAAATCCTTCATACATCCGAAAAGTTAATAATCTCAGAGATATTTTATTATAAGGTCGAATTTACCGCGAACACCCAGTATATACAATCTCAATTATACTGTCACCTGGGACACAACATAATTACCAAACTTCAAATCTAACGCGCATAATTCTGCTTGAAATCTTAATGTCGTGACGTTCCGCAGACCAGTTCGGATAATCGAGGTTCCGCTATATCGTGGATTACACGAGTAAGCGTGATTCGAACCGTGTCGAGTTTGGACTCGTTTTACTCGGAAAAATGTGACGGATACGTCGGCGACAGTTTCGTAAAAGAGTCGTCAGCGACAAAGAAGTTATCGTTGAATTTGTATCGACATCTCGGCTCGGAAGGCTGAGGAAAATCGGCCAGCAAGGTTTCCGAACCTCGGGACGCACGGGGTAGGTGGGTAATCGCGGGCGACGAGGATCGGTGTCGGTGGCTGCGAGAAATACTGTGTTCAGAAGACCGGGGAAAGTCGGCGCGAGGACAAGGAAGACACGGGAGCCGCTGGTTAAAGGGACGGGAGGCGAGTCAAAGAGAAGGTTGAAAAATTACCACCGGAGACGATGAGAGTATTTCCCTCGCCGACTTTCTCTCGCTGTTAGAAAGGGCCGTAAGGAGAATAGAGAGACCGCGACGGAAAAGAAGGGTGCAACCCGGCACCGAGACAGAAAGACAGAGGGAAGCAACCGTGGAAGGAAGCTCGGGTGAAAGAAGGAGAGAGCGAGAGAGAGAGAGAGAGAGAGAGCAATAACAAAACGGGGCTGTGACGGAAGGAAGGGACACGGGGCGGGACCCTGTGAGGACTGACAATGAGAGCGCGAGTAGAACGACACTGACAATGAGCCAAGTCTGCGGTCTCTTGCCACATTTTTTCCGTTTAAAGCAATTTTTCTGCTCGTTCTGCCCTACGAAACGTCGCCCCGGCTTTGCACCACTCCGGCTGGGGTCTCGCGATAATTGTTTAAGATATTTTCCTCCCCACTTTTCACCGTAGAACCACGTCCATTTCCCTAAGCGGTTTGATTACTGACAGTATTCTTCTCCTCCTCGGATTTTTCCTTATTCTCGCCGCCGACTATGAACAAACAATCTCGAGTGCCCCAACCCACCCCCTGCTAATTAGAGATTATTTGCACAAGCTTGATTTAGTCAGAAACATTGCCGGGAAGAGATTGTTATTCTTACACTGAGATTTACAACAAATTTATAAACTTGATTAACACTAGGTTCACGGAGCACTAAATATACAGTGATTTCTCTGTATATGTCGCCAAGGCCTGGATGATATACGTCGCGGAATTATCCCCACTACCGCGGGGTATACCATGCGAGGGGCCAAGAAGCACGAGAGGCCTCGGACGCCGAGGAGTGTAAACATAACACGGCTCGGGTATGTCTCCTGGACGATACATGACATATGTGTTGTTGACATATATCGAGAATTCACTGTATGCCCAAATAAATAAGTCGGATAATTTCTCATTCGTGCATCTTTACAATTTCGATAATTGTGAATTCGGAATACCCGTCATTTTTAAACAGAAATAATAATTATCAATGTGGACTTATTTGGCTTCAATTGGCTCAAAACTAAGTTTATCACTGACAAGATTGACGAATATTTGTTTACCATGTCGTTTTTTACCATTACCTGTTGACTTGAAAAAGAATTCCTGAAATTTTTTAATCGTTTAATTAATTTTTATATCTGTTCAACTGAATTTTAGAAAACTACATTTGCCATGTTTTTTCGAAAGTTTTGAGGTCAACTACCACCTTCGCTGAATGAGTACGTGGAGCCACGCTTCAGTGTTCTCCAGGCTCTGTCGTTTTTGACACTGTAGTTTCTCATATTGTTGCTAACTTGTAGCATTTTAATGTGGAGTTGCTTGCCGCACGTAGAACTTCTCTCTCGTCTCGTAAAGGTAGTTCCCTTTTCCCTTGATTCTTTCCATGAAGCTCTGAATTTTGCCGTGAAACTCTGAATTTTTCCAAAAAATTCAACGACATCGCTACAATGCGTTCTCTCGAAATTTCACTCACGCAACTTTCTCATTTTCGACTTTAGCGACAAAAGTGACACGCCGATGAATTTTTCATTCCTTCCTTTAGATGTTTGGATTTAGGAAAACTCCACAATTATCAATAATAATAATAATGATAATAGGATTGAGCTAAAAAAACTCCGGATGAAGTCATATTAATAAAAAAAAAACGTCATCGACAAACATTAAAAAAGAAAATTTCTTTATTTTTCATTATTTTTTTATGGGTCATTCGTCAACTTCTTTGAAATAACACTAAACGCGATATAATTGAAACTGCGTTTAGTGGTTTAATTGACCGTATGTAGTACCTACACGATCTATGTCACAGCAGCGACTCGAGGATTGGGCTTAGGTCAAGACTTTACTGTATGTGTTCTTACCGACTTTCGACACGAGTAAATAGATACGAGATAATCGATTACTCAGCATATTGATCAAATTAATTGTCTTATAAATAAAACTTGTTAATTTTTCTGTTCATCTGAATTAAGCTGGTTGAAGGAAGTTTGTACAAATATCTCGATTACAAAAATACGAAACGACCGGCTTGCATAAATAGTTCACTGTACCGATAAAAATCTTTTTCTACCGGCATTTCTTAAATAAATCAATTATATCGTTATTCGTCTCATCAAAATATCACGAACAAACGACTTATAAATACGAGACCCGCTGCATCTATTTTTTGCCGACGCTGTCCAAATCCTCTTAATTTCGTTTTAAATAACAATTGCTTTGCTCGGCTGTCTCGCGTGCGCCAAATTAACAAACGAATTAAATTTCCGTATGAAATCCGTTCGGTCGTCGGAGAAACTGAGGGTTCGCGAATAATTGTTTAAAAACGGACGTTTTCATATCGTAGCGTGCCGGCGCAGGCCTCGGTATAGTAAAGTAAAAAATTAGGAAAACAGGACATGGAATTCCAACTGTCGTTCCGGCCTCGAGGGACATTTTCCCTGTCACGTTTCACCGTCATCCAGTTCAATGGATGACCACTTTTCTTTAAACTCTTTGCTATTCAGTGGTCGCTTTACGAGGAATACAAACGATCGTAATAGTCAGGCTATACGAGAAACACTGCTGCACGAAAGAATCGTTCCAACAATTCGTATTACGAAGGCAGTTCTACCTTTTCGCTATAAAATCTCTAAAATGGACGCATTGTACCGTAAATATATATCACCGTGCTTTTCAAGCAAACGCGACATGCAAAATCCGAGGCCCAATTCACAATTTAATCATTACACTTCTTGTATTTATTTGCCCTTAAATACATTATTTTTTATACGAATTTTGTAAGTATATTATACAATTTCAATGAGACGCCACGCATTTTTATATTAAAATTCTCTTCAGCTTGTGCTCGTAAAATAGAAAATAATGACATCGTGAAATATTATACTGATACGAAACTAATTTGTAACAAACGTAAAATAGTAATACTAAAATAATAATAGTGAAAATGGCAGCATAAAATATTGTACTAATATGAGAACAATCTGTAAGAGAATTAAAAATTATTTTTACATTGAGAAATTTACATTACAGCATAAAATATCAGGCTAATATGAAAATAGTCTGTTATAGAATTTAAAATTATTTTTACTTTGTGACATTTAAAATGACAGCATAAAATGTCATACTAATACGAACATAGTCTACTATTGAATTGAAAATTATTTTTACTTTGAGAAATTTAAAATGACAGCATGAAATTATTATACTACATAGCATGAAAATTATTTTCATTTCGCGAACCTTAACGATAGCGTGAAATATTAATGCCAATATGAAAATAGTCTGTAATAAAGTTGAAACTTATTTTCATTTCGTGACCCCAATTACTGCCTGGGATATTAACACTAAAGTGAACATTGTAATAGACTATGAAATCATTTTATTTCGCGAAGCATAAAATGGCAGAAGCCGGAATGATAGTTCAACAACTGCAGTTCACGTTGTGAATAATTCTAGTAATTAGACTTTGCTCAAAATGACTATTTAAAAGCTTGGAAAATTGACTACCAGGCAAATCATTGAAACAAGTTCGTGCAAAGGGATGTAAGTGATTTATTGTCTCTTACGCTGCAGTATAAATATCGATTTACCATTAGTAACGAGACATTGTTCGTACGTGTGTATTGTTGGACTTCGGTAGTTGGCACCGTAGAATTCTGTTGATTGTCTTTCATTGAAATGGATTCTCACGAACGAAATCAAACTTCGTAAAACTATAATAATATCATAAATTGATATTTCTTTGCATAATAAAAATATACATTCAAACAAACACTGATTGCAAGAAATTGAGAATAACCTGATTTCTAGTATAACTCGCAAACTACAAGATAAAATTCGTTAAAAAGTGTGTAAAATGTTTTGCAAAAGTTTTGCATAGAAATTCGCAACCTTGGTATAATTTTTATGAGGCCACGTTTATCAGCCACTTTGAATTTTTATCACTAGACTGCAGATTTTCATGCAGAATAAAAATCTTCCGCATTAATTAATTGCAAAACACAAAATTCAGTAACGACTTTGTAAAGTGTTGAAATCAATTCGACAGGATTTTTAAATTCTTTGCAAATTGTTTGAATTCTTGGAATTGTTTGAATTCTTCGAATTGTATGAATTCTTCGAATGTTTGAATTCTTCGAATTGTATGAATTCTTCGAATGTTTGAATTCTTCGAATTGTATGAATTCTTCGAATTGTATGAATTCTTCGAATTGTATGAATTCTTCGAATGTTTGAATTCTTCGAATTGTATGAATTCTTCGAATTGTTTGAAATGTTTGAATGCTTCGAATTGTTTGAATGCTTTGAATGCATTGAATTGTTTGAATTCTTCGAATTCTTTGAATTCTTTGGACTCTTCGAATTCTTCGAATTCTTTGGACTCTTCAAATTCTTTGAATTCTTTGGACTCTTCGAATTCTTTGAATTCTTTGGACTCTTCGAATTCTTTGAATTCTATGGACTCTTCGAATTCTTTGAATTCTTTGAATTCTTTGAATGCTTTGAATTGTTTGAATGCTTTGAATTGTTTGAATGCTTTGAATGCATTGCATTGTTTGAATTCTTCGAATTCTTTGAATTCTTTGGACTCTTCGAATTCTTCGAATTCTTTGGACTCTTCAAATTCTTTGGACTCTTCGAAATCTTTGAATTCTTTAGACTCTTCGAAATCTTTGAATTCTTTGGACTCTTTGAATTCTTTGAATTCTTTGGACTCTTTGAATTCCTTGAATTAATTTGTAACTTCTTTAATGTCCCTATTGTTTTGCATTTTATGTATTTCACAAAAATTAATAAATTAGAACTATGTATTATTTTTTGAGGTTATTAAAGAGCGATAATTTCACTTGGCTCGTATTTTTTGCAATCGATGCAAACAATTTTTCTTTCGCAGTCTAGTTATCGCGCTCAGCATGAACTGAGGAACTTCGGAACTCGGTTGTGTTCTCGAGATTTTCGTGTTCTTCGAGTTTCCAACTTCCAGAATTTTCTTTTTAATGAAGCATCGATTCAATTATTTGCGGGAAGTGTAACTTCGACTTTTTAGAACCTGCCGTTTACCTTTCATTTTCTGCACCGTCTACTTAAGCACTGTTGAAGACGGAGGCGCACACAGCTCGGGCCTCGAATTATCCGCGTCGTAAATTTTCAGACGGCACCAAGTGATGCTTGATACCTAAGCTCTCCGCGTTTCGCGTCATGTTCCGGTTGTATTTCAAATATTTCCATTTCACGTGTCGTCACGTTTCGCCGAAAACCGGAACATCACGTTGCGCGCTGTATAGTTTATAATCGTTGGGCGCGATAATGGCTCAAGAAAAATATCCCCCTTCTAATACTTTATCACCTGTTATCAAAATTTTCATAAAATAAATTGAAACAAATCGCCATATTTTTTAATTGATTCTCCAGTTCTGTGCGCACAACATTTTATTTAAACTACACCACAAGCTTGCTTTCATCGACAATAATCGGATCTTTGTTTACAAATTTTTAAAAAGCCAGTAAACAACTATGCTAACATTAGTGACATCCTTACTATAAGAAATTTTCTAGTTGATAAATTGAACCTGTTCCGATTTTCATAAAATGAGTCATTAATTTTGACCATCTATTTTGGGGAAAATAAAAAATTTGTTTATGCCAATCCTACCAGACAGAAGTTGCGCAAAAATGTACCCCTTCTTTCGATAATTTTAATACAAAAATTAATTTAAATTTAATCTAAAATAAAAAATTAAAGTAGCGAGACGTAGGAGCCAAATAAAAATGTCCTCTTTTCAAATAATTTCAACTGGTCAAAAATGACTCACCGACGTTCCAAGTGTCCACCGTTCTAAATTTTTCTGACAAAATTCGCAGTTTTCATGCATCTACGACAGATGGGGCCCTTATAAATGACGCAGTTGTTATTTTCCATAAAAATCCGCAGTCGTAAGTGTTTGTCGGCGGAATTGCTTGTCGCGCTGAAGCTTTTTGCCGCGACGAGAACCGTGGATCGACGGATGGTGCGTATAGCGCTCGTTATGGCTGGTACGTCACCGTTTTTCCCGGCTCGCAGTTCCGCTTTAAAAATTCTTTTAGACTTTCTTTTCAGACGTTCCCATTTCGCTTGGTCGCTGTTACCGTGTACTTTTCTCTTCGAATCCGACTGAATAATGCAACCATTACGGGGTATTCTCTTCGCAGATACACACCGTGCACTCTGCCGAGGCACCCTAAACATCTACGAACGAGCAGCATCCGTTACAGTTGATTCCATCTTCGCTGGGAAGCAAGAGCGACGCACCCCAGCAAATGATAAGTGCGCGCGTCAACCAAAGGATTACTCTGCTACCATCTCTTCCTCTCCGTTACTCCCTGTCTCTCTCTTTCTCTCTTTCGGTTTTTCACCGATTCCGCCGTCTCTCTTCCTTTTTGCGAAACAGCAGAAATACTCGTACCCGGGGACCTTAAAGTAGAGACTCTCAAAGGTTGTAAACGAAGGGGTCGAGATCCGTGGAGCTCGTGTGAACCTGCCTGTGAGAAAGAGGGCTCGTGGAGGGAGGATGGATCAAGGGGTGCTTCAGTCTCGATAATGAAATGGATGCCCTCGGGTGCGAACGGTCGTAGCAACGCGTAGTGTGAAGCCCATTCGCAAATTAACCTTACTTATTCATTAACGCTAACGACCTACCATCATTGCCTTCAACGCCAGCGCACCCCCCCCATCCCCCTCCCCTCTCCCTGCCCTGACGTCCTCGCATTCTTTCACGATTCTTCCTCTTCTTCTTTTTTCTCCCCTTGTCCCCCGGAACAACTATACCGGAAAATCTATCGTTCATCGAGGTCTTCCGTGTTGCCCACGATTCGATGCCTCTGTTCACTCTCGAACCATCTCCTTGAAATCGCAAGTCAGAAGTCGATGAGTTAGAGCACAGTCTGCGACGATGCTACGAGAGACGATCGCGCTTTTAGATTTACCCGATTCGAATTTTTTTCCGCATTGCAGAAATTAAGGTGGTCAAAAATGCCCTTCGGCCGATTTGCACCGGAAATGGCTCGTTCGACAGTTTACCCATGAAGAACCCTTTTCGCCAAGTTCCACCCCCGTACCTCCCCTACGAGGGTAGTTACGGGGAAAAAACGAAAAATCAATTTTGACCCCATGTTGCCCATTCAGTCGCGTCTGAAAATTCTCAAAAAACTCTGACACGTTCAACATCTCGAACCACATACTCCAGAATTTTTTCCGATTTTTCAGTTGCAAATTGTGGTTGTGAAAAATGAGGAACCGGAAAATATTCGAAAAAGTGCAGATTCCATACTGAAGCTGAAGAGCGACCACCCTGGAAATTAATTCAATAACGAGGTAACGTTGTCGACGCTGTCTGCAATTTTTTTCATATTTTTAGTTGGCGTGTGTTATGAATAAAAAGGGGATTTTTTGCTATCTTAATCTAGCCCTATTTCGTTAGACCCCTTATTTCGTTGGGTATATATTATTTAAAAAACGCCCAAAAAGGGCAGACACGCGTTCCTGTTATTTTTGTGAAACAATGTAAAATAGTGAAAATGTTAAACGTTAAAATCCGAGGTGGAGCAGCGGTGCGACAGAGTGTTCTTGGAAAAATGATTCGTAGTTAAGCAGGTGAATCTCGCGATGTTCGGGATAACATAGTCATGTTTCCTAACTGAGGGATATGAAAGTCAGGCTCCTCGAGGAATACCGGAGCCGAAAGGGTCGGATAGATATTGCGAGAAGTGATTTATGCGAGAAGCGCGAGGCTGCATATTGCTGGCAAAGATCCGCATATAGAGTTCAGCCCCGCGATGTCAGTATGATCGAACTCGTAGTCGTAGTCGCAGGTCGTGGTCGTGGTGTGCTCGTCTCGGTGGTCGGTAGCCTAGCTAGGGAACCGGCATGCACGGATAAGGAACACGCGTACAAATACAAACGCACCTAACTCCGGGGCAGAGCAGAGCCAAGAGCGGAGACGGTTCCTTTGCCATAGGGGTTTGAAACACTGCGGGTACCGCTACTAATACCTATGCCAATATTCCCCAGGGTGTATCCCCGCCCTCTTTCCTCCACTTACACTCATGGAAATTCCATTTGCGGTTTTCTCGAATCGGCCCGGACCAGCTCAAGGTCAAAGCGGAGTCCCTCTTTATCTAGACATTAGCCCGTCGATTACCGCGATCGCCGAAACTCCACGCGATTTCCCCGCCCTTTCGGAAACATGCTCACACGCTACTAGAACTTTATTTACTTATTAATGCATTAACCATTAATATTTATTAATGCTTATAATGCTTGAAAAGCCGAATAGTTGATTTTTAAGAACTTTCTGTCGAGCTACATTTATTATTTTTCTGTTTCAATAATTTAAAAAACTTTTTTTTAGTAACGCTACAGTTAATGTTAACAAATTACTAAGCTGAGGACTTTAAGACCAAACCTACCAAGCACAAAACGTATAAAAGTGAGAATACTGAACTTAAAAAGTATGCACGGTTTTTATTATAACGTGCTTGGCTAAACTTCACCAAAGCAAACGAGAGATTTTTAACTTTTTTTTTATATAATCTTGTAGATTTTGACGAGAGAATGCGGAAAATCCGAGTTTCAACGTTAGGAATTCACTGGTTCAAAAGTTATGCGTGCTTAAAGTTGAGCGATTTTAAGCAGTTTGTATAATTTCAATGATCGTGAGAAAGAAAACCAGCCGATTCGACCACGATAGGTTTAGCGTTGATGCAAAGTAAAAATTTTGTATTCGAAATAACTAATAAGTTGAGACACATTGATAATAAAAGTTGATACAATTAATAATATATTGATAAGTTGATATACACATTGTATACGGAACACTGAATTAATTATAAGGCACTGGAATGAAATAAAAATTGGTTTCCGCTGTTATCAAATTTAACAAGTTAAAATTGATCATGGTTCGTTGAACCTTTCCCATACTATAAATTCTAATAAAATCTTGTTTATGCGAACATAGAGGTAAAAATGAGTTTCCAAACTTGGCCGAAGATAAGTGTCGCCCGCAAGTGACCACCGTGGCTGTGAGCGTTAGGCAGTTAGGCGAACGTTACCGCGACAGTGAACGCGTTAATTCATTTTGACACACCCTGAAGAGGGACCTGCGTCGTCGACAGGAAAATCAGGAAGCGGCACCTCTCCGCCTCTTTCGCCGGCCAACTAGTTAGAGTTTAGAATTTCGCAAAACCGCCTACATCGAAAACTCGCCGATCAAACAACGTGCTTAACTTTCATCCGAGGAACTCGGTCTTCCGGAGTTGTCCGGTAACGCGCGCGCGCGCGCGCGATCAAATGCAAAACAGTCCCACGAAAACTCTCGGATAAGCAAATCGGCTCTAGAATAAACGGCCTCCAACGGCCAATCTTCCTCGTCGAGTCTATCGTTGAAGAACCGATTCAAATACATTTCCATGATTCCAGAAAAATTCAGTTCTCCGAGTAAAACACGTTCGTACACCCGTAAGTATCCGAACGCTCATGCATTGCCGGATTTTGCATAAATGGTTTCCGAATATTCTAGTACCTTCATTTTATTTTGTCGTTTTATAGACTTCGCGTTGCTCTTGCCTGATACAAGCAATATTTATTACGAAAATATTGTTACACTAAAATAAATATTGTATGCCGTGTTTATATGTTTTGTTCAAAATGGTACGAATCGAAACGTCTGTAGAGACGTTAAAAAATTTTTCGCAGGGATAAATCCACCATGGATTTTGAGATTGAAGCTTCCTTTCTACAACCATCCCTTAAAACTTGACGTATCGTGTTTTTTTAACTGTTTTACAAATACAAAATGAGCAACACGTTCGGTCAAAAATGTATTTGTGAATTTCCTCCAAAATGGTACCAATTGAAACGTCTGTAAAACCATTAAAAAAATGTTCACAGGAATAAATCCACCATGAATTTTGAGATTAAAGCTTCCTCTTTACAACCATCCCTTAAAACTTGACGTATCATTTTTTTAAACTGTTCTACAAATACAAAATGAGGAACAAGTCCGGTCAAAAATGTATTTGTGAATTTCCTCCAAAATGGTACAAATAGAAACGTCTGTGAAACCATTAAAAAATTTTTTTCGTGACAGAATCCTCCACAGGTTTGAAGATCGAAGCTTCCCCTTTACGCCCGTCTCTAAATAATTGGTGTACGATTTTTCTTAACCGTTTTATAAATAAAAAACCTGGACAAGTTCTATATCACTGTAAAGTTGGCAGTGCTTCCATTCAAAGCTCAATAAAACGACCGGAAAAAATCGTACATCGAGTTTCAAGATGTAGTTTCAAAGGGGAAGCATCAACCTTTAAAGCTGTGGAGGATTCAGTCACGGAAAAAATGTTTCAACGTATTTGTGGTGTCGTAAATTTGTAGTATTGTAGACGAACACGGTGTCTTCGATGAATCGCGTGAGAACAACAAATAAAATAAAACGGCAGGTGGTGAAAGAACAAAATGATGGCCGGTGAAAGTGTAGGCGTCGGGCTTGAAAATGAGCGCGCAGGTTTATTGTTGCGGAAACCCTTTTAAGGAGATTGAAGCAGCGCGGATGTCGACGATTTTCGGGAAAATCGGAGATTTCGTGTGCCGATACTTTTTGGAGCTACCCGTGCGATATATAACGGGAGATACCTGTGGAGAAGGTATTACAAGATCTGTGCAGAGACGCAGACCGGTTACCGAGGAAATACCTGTTACGTCTCTGTCTCGAACACCGCAATCCGTCGTTTGAATTTCTCAGAGTCGTAAATCCCACTTACGCGCGATCGCGACGATGTAACGGAACGTTGGCTCGCGTGAAATTAATCGGGTAAGCCTGACTCAGACAGCGGGGACGATCGTGCTCGAAGGCGGGTTTACCAAAACGAAATCTATCCCGCGCCTATACCTACAATACTTGAAATATTCACGCATACTTTCACCTCGCGTTATATCCCCCCGGTGAATTCCGTCCGGGTCCAAAAAAGATTCCCAAAAGCTTTCGACATGTGGCTCGATATTTAAGGAAAACATTGACAGAACTTCTTTGCCCTCAATCATTTTTCCATGGAACTTTCACCAGCATATTCGTGACATTTTTCCGATTAAAATGAGCCCAAACACGATACTGTTCGCACTATATTCACTTATTTGATCCACGAAATTGCGGAACCTCGACTATCCGAACTGACCAGTAGAACACGAATTTTAGGATGGTAGAACAATTAGCTACAGTTCCAGGTCAACATTTTATTGTACATCGTAAGTGTTACAAGTAACATATCCATCACTAAATACCACTCAGTATTTGTTGCAACATTAATCCAGTAATACAATTTTTGTTTTTCATGATTCTTTGGTGAAACTTCTACCAATACGTCCGGGTCATTTTTCCGGTTAAAACGAGTCCAAACACGATGCTGTTCGCACTATATTTACTAGTTTGGTCCACGAAATAGTGGAACCTCGACTATCCGAACTAATAATTCAGTTCACAACAGTTGTATAATTGCACTGAGTATATTGGTTCAAATTGTAACCTAACCATTTTTACAACATAAACCTGTTTACATATGAAATCGACAATAATGTGAGATAATAGAAAGTGCAGATATCATTCAGTTCGGATAATCGAGGTTCCACTATATCGTGGATTAAACCGTTAAACAACAACCGAATGATATCGTGTTGGTACTCGTTTTAATCAGAAAAGTGTCACGAACACGCCGGTGAAAGTTTGATTAAAAAATCTTTCGAATTCGAAAAGTTGCACCAAGGAATCCTATCTGTACGCGATACAAGTAATATTTCGGTTTCGAAGTTTTCGCATATATCCAGACATCACGGTGCCGCTTCATCGGACTATAATAATAGATTGATTGCGAATCGAGCAGATTCTAACGAAGATATCCCAATGGCCCAGCTTTCGAACTCTATGCATCCTTAAGGCCTCGAGGAATTATGCCATACTCGACTCCTTCTCGTCCTTGGCTTCTCGAGAGGAGAACTCGACGAATCGATTTCTTCCGCTACATAAGAGGACAGGGTACCGGGTCCCCGCGAGTCGATCAATTACTCGTCGAAGAATGCGAATTTTTTCGAAATGAAACTTTTCGATCGAGTCGATCGATGAAGAGCGCAACTTTGGTTAATGGGCAAAGCTTGTCGGGCGCTCTCCGGGAACGAAACCGACGGGACGCGAGACCCGACGCGGCCCGCTTCGCCTACGATCTTTCGAGTGCCCGAAGAGAAGCAGAAGCGACCTCGGGACGCGTTTCAATTACAATAGCCGAATTTCGAGATGATTGGCAATCGTAGACCGGCGACTGATTGGTGATAAACAATCAGTGGTTGATTGCAGTCTCTGCATCGTCCACCCTCGTAAATACGGAACGTATTAACAAGCGACCCCGGGGTCGGCGCAGTAATCATATCAATTACGATCTATCGGCTATCGATCAAGTCATTAAGATTGCAATTAGCCTGCGTGATGGAGCAGTCTAATTTCTTTCGCCTCGGTTTTCGGAACGACCAAGAAACCGGAAATGCGAAATCCCCTCCCCGAAATGCAACACACTGCGAGTTTTGCAAGCTTGCGATGGTAATGATTAGGCGAAAACACGAAACCGTAAAAATTTTTGACTGAACTGTACAATTGTTCCTCCACCCTCGAAAGATTTTAGGAAATTTGCCTTCCTAAATTCTTCTAATGTCTGTTTTAAATTACCTCACCTCGTTTTTATCATGAGAGAGTAAAAATTATTGAAAACTACCGTTCAAAATATGTACCTCCTCAACAAAACTAAAGTGACGTATAACACGTGTCAAAAGCTTGGTCGGACAACTCGAAAGTCTTACCCAATTTAGGAACATACAGTGATCTCTCGATATATGTCGCCAAGGCCTGGATGATAAACGTCGCGGAATTATCCCCACTACCGCGGGGTATACCCTCCCGTGAGGGGCCTCGGACGCCGAGAAGTGTAAACATAACACGGCTCGAGTATGTCTCCTGGACGATGCAAGACCTGTGTTGTTGACATATATCGAGAGTTCACTGTATTTTGGACGCATTCAATTCATTCAGAAACTACAGTGTTCATTGGTTTCCCATTTAATACAATTGACAAATAAAACTTGCACTGTAAAAATCTGCAACCTAGAAAATCACGAACATGCTAACCTTTTTGTTACCGCATACAATCCCGGAAAAAGGAATCGCAAACAATGCATCAATATGCATCATACACGCGTCCCGGCAGTTGTTTTTCGGAAGCTATTACTTTTTTTATGTCCTTTTTTTTCAACGGTGAAATGACAGACGAAATTACGGCACGAAGCACTTTGCGTCAGGGGCGCAATTTTCGAGGGAATCTATAATATTTCGATAAACGACCAGATCTCGCTGGGTATGTCCCTCAATTAGGGCAAAGTATTAATTACGAATATCCAACGAGTGCACATTAGCGAGAGTGCATGCACCCGTAATTAAACGAGCGCCAGGTTTTTATACGGCTTCGAGGACACACGGACGATCCTCGAATCTTTTGGATAACTTGTTTGCTATTTTAATGAAAAAGATAAGGTAAACCAGTACTGGGCACATTTGCCTCGATTGAGGTAAAACCGTCCCCCCCACCGTAGCGCCCAATGTCCCCTTCCAGTACACGCCGTTACCATGGAGAAAGGACGCGCCGTTGCCATGGAAAAAGGATAGTCGCCAGATCAAGTTCCCCCACTCTAATTTCCCCTTCCACCGCGCTAGTCCCCCACGCTTCCGCGACGGCTCGGTCACGTGACGCGTTCCGTGTCTGTCGCATAGTCACCAGATCAAGTTCCCCCACTCTAATTTCCCCTTCCACCGCGCTAGTCCCCCACGCTTCTCTGTCGCATAGTCACCAGTCAAGACTAGTTCCCCCACTCTAATTTCCCCTTCCACTGTACTATTCCCCCCACGCTCCCGCCCACGGCCCCGTCACGTGACGCGTTCTGTCTCTGTCGCACAGTCACCAGATCAAGTTCCCCCACTCTAATTTCCCCTTCCACCGCGCTAGTCCCCCACGCTTCCTCCAAGGCGTGGTCACGTGACGTGCATGTGTCACGTGACTAACCCGGTACCTGGAGAGGGAGGGTAACTTTTTCCCCTCGATTCGTGCTATCTCCCCTCATCCGGCGACTATGGTCGTGAGCAGCTACGAAGGTACGTAAGGTGGGGCAACGGAGACACGAGTTTTTGTTCTTCAAAGTATATGGACGTAATGTTGTGAGAAGAGATAAATTGTTTTAATTACTGCGAGAAGAAAGTTTTAATTGGCTCCCGATGGAAAGGCGTGGCGTCTGTCCGACGTTTACCCCGATAGCATTGTGTAAAACGGTGTAATAATGGTTCGCGATTGTCTCGTACGAATACGCGCGATTTCATGACACGGTTTCAACGCCTCCGTTGTCGATATTTCGTTGGCAAATGAGCTCGCCCGTACATACGGCTCGCGAGCGTGCCACGCGAAACGCTGAATACGGAATACGGAATACAGAATACAGGAACGATTGAAATTGAACTATCTAAAGGTTAAAATCGACGTGACGTTATTGATAAATTACTCCGCGGTCGCATTTCAATGTTGAGCTCGCTCTGCCACTATAACGAACGACAGCCGGCCGAACTCCTCCTGTCTATCGATAACCGAGCCGGAGAAATCATTCAAACAATCAACCTAAAAATCACTTTCACCCGTGAAATGGTCAAATTTCTTTTTTTTTTGTTTTGCGCAATCTTCTAAACTAACTCCCTAGAAATCAGAATGCAGAATATTCTCGAAGTTGTTGAAACTCAGCAATTCCTGAAGAATTGTCGATATTCAAATTTTTGCAATTTCGTACAAACAAACAGCACAACCATAAACCTGGACTCTCAAATGAGCCTGAAACGAACTTCCAAATGAGTATAGAATTTATTGTTGAACGATCATTTTTCACGAAGTTATCACAGTTTAAATACTGATAATTTTTCGAGGATCGTGTACTTAGGTTTTTTAAGCATTTAAACATTCTCTTATCTTATGTATTAAAAAAATTATTGAGTTACTCTTATTCTTCAACAAGTACAGAAGCATTGTCGTGGTTCCTAAATAAATTATATTATTATAATTAGACTTAAACTAGGCGGATTTTATGCCAAAAAAATGAGTGAAACAGAGAGAATGTCAGGCGATCTGAAAACATTGCCTGCGGCTTAATAAAATTATTAAGAAAAGTAACAGATGTCTATTCGTTGCGATTGATCTGGACAATTTTTATTTTGCATTAATCTAATTATTTGGTACACTCCGATGACCATCATTTGTATTAGATACGGTGCGGACGTAGCCAAGCAAGATGCCCGGTTCATACAGAGAATCGTTGACACGATAGGTCGACACGATTGCGATTGCGATTCCGGTTGCGATTGCGATTTCGATAGCGTGAGATATCGATGCAGATTAAACTTAGAGAAATTCGGGTTGACTATACAGCTTCGCGCCCGGTTTGACGCACGGTTTGACAATGATTGAATGGAACAGCCCGGCGTGAATCGTCATTCGACGTCCTATCGACGCACGGGGCACGTCGACGTCTGTCTCCGTCGCGACGACCTGATCTTCGTCGAAACGACGACGACGTCTCCGATTGTCCGATATATTCTATTCTGTTAGGCGACATTCGCGAAAATCATCGGCGATACCTCATCGTACGTGGCTTTAATCTACAATTGCAAATTATTCGTTCGCTAAACGTCTGATTCTGTATTTTAATTATTCCGATTGCGAAGACTTTCTTCTGGGCAATTGCTGTCTATTTATTCAGCCGTATCTCATCAAAAGAGAATAGTACAGTAAAGTCTTGATCTAAGCCGAACGGAGCCACACGATCTTAGTTCGCCTATCCCCCCCCCCCCTGGGGGGCATACCCCGCGAGGGGCCGAGAAGCTCGAGCTAGGTCGCCGAGTAATGTAAACATGGCGCCTAATCCGATACTGGGTCAAGTATATCGGTATGAACCACTACTAATTACAAAACTTCTTTATTTTTCATTACTTTTTTATGGGACTTTCGCCAACTTATTTGTGGCATTTTGCTGATTAAAATGACACTAAACACGATATGATTTGAACTGTATTTAGTGGTCACAAAATAGTAGCCCAACACAGTGACTGCTAAAATATGCAAAAATATCCTAGAAAAAAATGAATGATGGAAAGTAGAGGTTTCGAGCTATAAATTGAGTCGAAATTTATTATTTGACTTTTTTTTTACAAAATGATCACAGTTGAAATATCGACAATTTCTCGAGAAAATTTGGTGTTCAAATGCTTTTTGGATCCACTGTGTATCATTATAATTTGTAAGATTGAACTCGTTCGAAAGAATACTCATAGGGAGCTGTTTGAAGAAGGGGAGGAAAAAAGAACGGCCAACGTTGCAAGCACGCTATTCTTTACCGTTGTTGAAATTAGACCGCGTGCCGAGCACAATTCAAAAGAATTTGAAATTGCTTACCAAGCAGCTGAACTTTTTCCGTTCGCCTTTTAAGAATACGAACCGGATTTCAAGTCGGAAAGAAACTGTTCGGTGGATCTGCGTTTAAATGAGCTCTTCGAGTGCTTTCTATTTCGTACATATGTATACCGCCTCTGCCTTTTTCGTCGATATGCTGCGTTGTTTTAACCCTTCTCTAAAAACATTAATAATAGCTTTCTCGCTCCACTAAACTGTACATCACGATCTTAACTACAGCTCACTATCAAAATCTGAGATTAATATTACAAACTATAAGACGCAAGTACAAAGACTATATTTATCAAATTTTGAACGAATCCAATAAAATTTGCAAAAATTATGAAATATTCATTACCTCGTTGGAATCTCAAAAATTTGATACATATATTCTTGACACTTGTATCTTGTAGTAATCATAATATCATTATACAGGGTGTCCCAAAGATGTACTTCCTTGAGACAGCTGATTCCCGAGATGATTTGAAGTAACTTTTTCCTTTGCGAAAATGTTCTACGCGGCCTCGTTAAGAAGTTATTCGCGAAAAACGCGGACCAATCAGAGCGCGTCTACATCGGACGGACTCCGGCTCGGCCAATACCAAAGCCCCGCTCAGCAGGACCCGTCGGAGGGCGGGATCAGTCTACTGTAACGCGCTTTGATTGGTCCGTGTTTTTCGTTAATATCTCCTAAACAAAGCCGCGGAGAGCATTTTCGCAAAGGAAAATGTTACTTGGAATAACCTTGGGAATCTAACTAGGGTGCTAACGCGAGGCTACTCTGTACGTACTGATTTCTCATTGTTTAAATAATTTGACTATATCGAGGTGCGTGAAATAAGCGAGGGGGACAAATAAATGAATAATTAATAATAAAATTAACAATAATATTAATATTAATTCAAGCGTACTTTTGTTTCTAGTCATAGGCAATACGATGCACTATGCGCCATCTAGCATAAGCGAGATGACAAAAAGGTACTTCGAATAAGCACTTTTGCAGCCTGTTTCCATTTTGAATCAGTGGCAAAGTGTTTACAGACATTTTGGGAAAATTAGTCTGGCACGTGTCTCTCTGCGTATGCGCTAAATATACATATTACATTGTACATCGGTGTGTATACCGCTCCACCATACTTCACATCGAGGATACTCATGAACGATGCCTCTTGTATTTGTAACTACGATGAGATATAGTTAACGCCCACCAGAATTTCCCAGGTGGCACTCACCGTTACCGTATCTTCTCACAAGTGTTATGTGCGATAAGCCACTTTACCTCGGCTGCCTTAACTAAAAGAAAAACCGCTTCCGGAAAAATTCCCCTTAATTCCGCGCGAGGAACAATGCCGCGTCAGATATATCGACAACGTGCGAATTATCGAAACTATCGGGGAAACATGCGAGGCATTGACAATGCCGTTCTCGAATCCCCTGATTCCATTGACAGTAGAACAACAGAGGACTAAACTGTTCTACTATAGAACATCTGTTACGCGGACTAATTGGGGCACGAAAGTGCTCGCACAAGAGAACAACGTGCAAAGAAATTATAGTGAGTTGCATGCGCGATTCTATTTGCTTGAAAAATTCCAATCTACAGAAACTTGTAAACCAGCTTCTCAAAATTGTCTCTGTGAATTTTTTAGCTAGAATTCCGAATATTTTCGGAGTTATCGAGCACCGAGGCGTGGGCGGTATTTTACATTGCAACATGTCTTCTGGGAAAATGGCCACGTTCTTCTTAAGATGTTCGGCTAAATATTTCAGCAAGTGCTACTGAAATATCATAGAATAAGATGTATACGTTGATTTTTTGAAGAATTATTATTTTGTATGTTTAAAAAATTGTTGAATTTCCCTTATTCGAGAGGACGGAAATTAAAACTATTTAGCTCGGAATGTTTAAGACGAAGATTCTTAATGCAATTTAATGCAAGCAAAAGATATAAAACAAGCTATAAAATTTTATTTATTTGAAAAAAACATTAACCGTGGGTCTCACCGTACAGTGGGCGACAAAATTGTATATTCGATAAATCTCAAACGATTTTGAGATTCAATGTTTGTAACTAGGTTAAAAAAAAATTCAAACAATATTGTATTTCAAATACGAAGTTATAAAATTAATAATGTTTAGCTCCTTTGCTTTTTGACGAGGTTAAAGGTATTAAATTTCGAAATTGTTAAGTTAGAATTGTTGGACGACAAATTGTTAGGCTCCCTGCGTGGAATTTTCAGCGGCCACATTATCTCCGGAAAGTTTTTTCCGCCGGTAATGTGTAATTTATGGATACCATTATTAATACCGACTTAAATTTCGCCAGCCAACCAGTGCTTACTTTAAAATTTAGATTTCCCTTCAGTTTTCCATTAAATTCCCGAGCTTTTTCACGTATAATTGGTCCACTTATGGGTATTCCTTCATTTCTGCATTGTTCGAACCACTCAAATACAGCAACATTGAAATTGTTTTCCGTCAATAATGTCTTTCAACTCGTTCAAGTATCTGTCGTTTGCATTTCCGTTCGATAATTTTGTCAGTAGCACGTTCCTCGATTTTTTACATCGTTTTTGTAACATCATATTTTCGCGGTAGATTTGTTGCACGTTAACCACGTTTCAGTCTCTCAATTATGTCACATTTTTATCGAATAATGTTCCATGTAACCACGCCCATTCCATGCTGAGTCATTGCAAATAATACAGTATACTGGAAATTTAATTACTAAAAGAATTTGGATTAAATGAAATTAATTAGCATTATTTTCTGGTTACCAAAATGGTTAAAAGAAGGAATGCATTTTAATTTATTTTCCGTTCCCTGCGATTGATTGGGCAGCTTCTTAATTTGCATAAATAATAAATCTGTAGATTGTTAAACGGTATTTCTTGATCACAACGGTTCGTACCATCGGCATTCTGAAATCGGACATTTCGTACGCGACAACCTAATCAATTTTAATTCGTCGTTTCGTGTCCATGGCGGAGTTAATAATCTGTTACTCTGTTCGGCGGGAAAATTTCGAAGTTTTCGCCGGTAACGAGTGCTCTCGAGGTAAAGAAAGAGAGAGAGAGAGAGCCGGTGCTCGTGATTGGAGAATATATCCGGAGGAAAAATTTTACTCGTGAGCGGCTTTGAATTCAAACGAAACGAAGGGGGCAAAGGTTATTGTGAGAATATGACGATTGTTCCGAGTTTCAAGAAATTGGACTCGATTCATGGAAAGCCTGATTTTCCTGCGGCAAGTAACGGGAAACCGCGCCGGGGCTGTTCGGTCCAGATGCTGCCAAATGAAAATTTTTACAATCAGCAAAAGCAATGCGTAACGAATCGGCAAAGCGCGGAAATTCGCCGGACAATCGGTTTTATTCCGAACCGGGAACGAAAAGTTCCCCGAAGAATCTATTCCCCGCTCTAATACTCTGCGGCGCATAACTACAGCGCGGCTCATGTTTCAAAAATTATCGAACTTTCGAAGAACCACTGAAAACCAAGCGCACGGTATCAGAAAGCATGACAAATAACGTAGCTTCGCGTATAAAAGATATCGAAGTTTTCCGTGCACGAAGATGAAACCGAGGGACATTTTCGAATCGACGTAGAACTGTAGCACCGGCCTTCATTTTTGAAACGCCTCGGGGATTTTCGTGTCAGGTTTCCCGCCGAGGTTTCTGTCAACCTTTTCTGCCAAGTTTCAACCCTGTACCTCTTCCGTAGGGGTAGTTATGGGGAAAAAACGAAAAACCAGTTTTCACCCCGTTTTCCCCACACGGTAGTATCTGAAAATTCTGAAAAAAATCTGTCGCGTTTAAGACATCGAATCACATACCCGAGAATTTTTTCCGATTTTTCAGTTGCAAACTGTCGTTGTGAAAAATGAAAAACACTAAAAAAATCCTTGTAACCGACAGATCTCGTATCGAAGTTTAGGGGAGTTTTTTGTTTAGAGTGGGGGAACTTGATCTGTCGATTATGCGACTGAGGGGGGACGCGTCACGTGACGTGAAGCGTGGGGGACTAGCGCGGTAGAAGGGGAAGTTAGAGTGGGGGAATTCGATCTGGCAACTATGGTTCGAGCAGCTTTCGGGTGGTATTGTAAAATTAATATTACGACTTCAATTAGGTGATTGACCTCGCGATTCAAAGTTTTCCGCCGTTGCCTCTCGACTGGGTCCGGCTAAGAAACTATCGGACCCTGTGATAGAATACTTTCGTCAAAATATTGGAAAACATCGGTTCCGAATCGCATTACGGCTTCAATTAGGTGATTAACCTCATAACTCAAAGTTTTCTCTCATTACGACTGCTCCGCCGGTCCGGGTGACGTGTTTCACCGAGAGAGGGGCGGTGGAGGGGAGGGAGGGGGCAAAGCGTGTGGCGTCGCTTTTCATTCGAATCGATCGAACTTTTCCTTTAGAATTCGAAATACACATTTGGCGCTTATAAAGCTGCTCGTCAACGTCAGCCAGCAACACGATATCCGTCAACTACTTCTCCCCGGCCCCGTATCGCTAATTGTAGCTGCCTCGCTTAGGCTAGAAATGTCGCCAATTCCATTTCAATCCGCCCCCCAGAAATAATCATGTAATTCGACATCGTAATACATTGTTTCTCCTCCTCTCGTGCCGGAGCGCGCTTGTACTCGCGAGCAGCTCATAATGGAATTCCGGGGGAATATTAACTGCAAAACCTATTCAACTGAATTAGCGTCTAGCGCAGTTTAACGAGCACCTAAAATTTTCAATGTTACCCTTAAGTTAATGCGCGGAATCGTTCTACGCGTTGCCGGCTGTAATGTAATAGTTGAAAGTAGAATCGCGCTTGTTTCCGCCAAATAGTATATGTACACATGGCCTGTGTAACGGTCCTTGAATTACAGGGTTTTCAAAAATTTCGTTAAATCCGTCTTCGAATTTTGCGGAGGATATTATTACGGTGGGAGATTCAATTATGCAGATCTATCGCTCTTAGGTGGATTGTTGAATAACATATAATAGTAAAAAAGGGCATATTAAATATATATATATTATATATATTAAATATATTATGTATCAAATATATTATATATTAAATATATTATATATCAAATATATTATATATTAAATATATTATATATCAAATATATTATATATAAAATATATATATTATTATTATATAATATGTTGGCTTATTTATTTGTAGTAGTTATTGCAGAATCAATCGAATATTTTATACTGATGGTATTATGAGAGATATTTAAATAGATTTTTTTTTTAAGTAAAATTAAAGCTTGCACCTTTTCTATTAGGGGCTGTTAAAGTTCAAGTATTGTGTATTATTGATCCCGAATATAAATGAGATAATTAGATAGAGTTCTAAATAAATAATGTAAGTACATATGTAAAATTATTTCGTTAACTATTAGATTCAGAACATGTGAGGGTCAATGCATTTTCACGCAGAATTTGACGCTCTATCGATCCCTCTCGATCGAGACACAAGGTAGGTCATTCCGTTTAAAGAAATTACATTGACCTTGAAATCTCCGGAACGGCTTCACCCATGTGAAAAATGTTTGCGCCAGAATGTTCCTGCGTTTGTACCACGCAAACTTTGTATACGTCATTTTTTTATATTATTATAAATAACGGAGATATAATCAAGATATTGGTCCACCCAGTGTGTTGATCGTAGAAATTAAAGTGTGTTGGTTATTGAGATCAACCGCGAAATTGATTTAAATTTCTGGTGCGCGCGCGCGCACGCGATTCGTGGGAGAAGTCCGATGGAGAATCTTCGAGAGAGCTCCGATGAAATTGCGATTGGTTGAATTTTTCCTGGTGGAAGACCTGGTGGTGTCTGTGCTGGGTCGGAGGGTGGGGGGCCAATGCGGAACTTTTTTGCTAAAAGGTGGTTAATTCTAGGAATTGGTCGCGTCAATCGCCCAAGGTCTCATCAGAACGATAGCCGAGCGACGTCGTTGTGTGCGAAATGTGTATCTGCACACGCGTACACACTAGCATAACTTCCGTAATCTTCTGCGAGCGACGCAACATTCATACGAAGTTTAAATTGAACGGCTCTAATCATAAAATAAATACTTTCACATGTAGGTATGTATATGTTAAAACTGGACAAAGCTATCGATATTTCAGTTTTTTTATAGTTCACGAAGGGACTATGACGATTAGGTTGTGGAGCGGTGTGAGAAATAAAAATTGTCTGCGACAGTTGCAAGAAACGAGTCCTAGCAGAAATACAATTTTTTATATTATTAATTCTAGTTTATGAAAACATATGCCAGCAAACTATACTATATTCTAATATATTGTTCCATATTTTAGTATACTGCATTAGATTATAACATATTATACTATATTCCAGTATATGATACTATATTCTGATATATGATACTGTATTCTGGTATATGATATACTATATTCTGTGATATTATACTATATTCTGGTATATGATATTATATTCTGGTATATGATACTATATTCTGGTATATTATATTAAATTCCAGTATATTAAAATATATTCTAGCATATTATACTATATTCTGGTATTATATTATATTCCCGTATATTAAAATTTATTCCAGTATATTATATTGTACTGTATTCTGGTATATTATACTATATTTTGGTATATTATACCGTATTCTGGTATATTATATTAAATTCTAGTGTATTATAATTATACTATATTCTGGTATATGATACTATATTCTGGTATATTATACTATATTCTGGTATATGACACTATATTCTGGTATATGATACTGTATTCTGGTATATGATACTATATTCTGTGATATTATACTATATTCTGGTATATTATACCATATTCTGGTATATTATACTACATTCTGGTATATGATACTATATCCTGGTATATTATATTAAATTCTAGTATATTAAGATACATGCATTCCGGCACACTATACTATATTCTGGTATATTAATTCTAGTATATTAAAATATATTCTATTCGAGATTATTTTCTATTCGAGCATATAGCATTAGTATTTAGCATATTACACTATATCCTGATATACTATATTGCATTCGAGTATAACGTACTACATTCAGGTACATTTACATTAAATGTTTTAAATCTCTCTGCAGCCTTGAACTGCGTCTACTAATGTTTATGTATAAATGCATAAAATCCACAGTCTAATAACGACGATGATCATAATTCGCTTGCAGCGAGCCGCAACTAAATCGTTAAAATTAGAACATATATACATATTTGCAACCCGACGAACTAATGTTACAAACCCAATATACATTCTCATTTGAATAGCTTGTAGTTTATCGGTTGTACAGAAAAAATGGTTGAAACAAATGTTACATGATATCAAAAGAGGCACACAATGGAATATTTATTCTTGCACAATTTCACTTTTCCGTGGTAATATTACGGTCAACAATTACTGGACTGTTTAAGTAGCGCACGCTCAGCTGCATAAATATTGCGTCGATCGCGAACGTCTGAATCGACATCCGAATTTCTATAAAAATAAAAAAATTGTACGCGAGACTCGAGCGTTTCGTTAATCAATCTCTCTCGAGCGATTCTATAATGTTAGCAGCGGTTTATTTTTTTTCTCCGTTCTATGTTATATCTGGTGCTCGCGTAAGTATCAATCGAGTCGCTCGGAAAGGTTAACAAGAGAAATGCAACGGGAGAAAAGGATTTCCCGACGGAAAAAAGGCGATGATTGATGCCTTTCGTGTCGGAGGTAGTGGCTACGACCACATCGCGGAAAAAATTGGTCGTTGCAAAAGTGCAATTGCGGACTAGGTTACTAAAAGTCGCAATCACGGTGAAAAGAAGCGTTCCGATCGACCGGCGAACCTGTCTCCTCCGAGGCGAACGAAAAATACTTCGCGCTGCCTCGAATCCCACTAAATCATTGATCGAAGTGAAAAAGGACGGCCAGGCGAATGTACCGGGGAAATACAATTGACAGGTGTATTTCGCGATTTTCTCACACCGTGAGACCTAAAAATAATGTGTGACGATTAAAAACTAATCGCAAACAGAGTGTCAATTTAAAATTTCACCAAAACAATTCTGGAAACTACTATTACAATCTGCAGGTTCGTTGTACATCATTTTAAGGTACGAAACTGATCTTAACACTAAACCTACCAGGCATTAACAGTGTCTCGTAAATATCGCCTTATAAAAATGGCAACCCTAAATTTATTAAGATTGCCCATAATTTTCAATACAATTGAAATGGAAATTTGTTCCAATAATTTTCCATAAACCAATCTTTACAGTGTCAATAATTGTATAATATAAAACCGGGGCCATTTTCGCCGCGGTAGGTTCAGTGTTTAGCCTTAAATTTGTATTCGGACGTGCAATTTTCTTTTTGAAATTTCTTTTTGAATTTTTGAATGACATTCATTTGTCGAGCATTTTTGTATACGAAGAGTAACATATTGACGATAGCATTACAGGTAAGGCACCACTAAAAATTGCTGTGTCATTATTCAAAATACTTTTTAAATCATTAAATTTGTTCGGAGTAAATTGCACAGGGGTAAGGAGTAAATTGCACAATTTTCTTAAAATATCCTAGGTCGGAAGGAATGTTTTGTTTTGGGGTAAGAATAGCTTCGAGTGCAAAGGTTTCAAATATGGTGGTAAATGGACGCGCAAAAGGAATGAATTTTCAAAAGACTTTTAGAGGATTGGGTTCGTTAAAAATCGGAAATTTCATATTCGACAACCGAATAGATTTGGTTGTCGCTTGTGCTCGAGGGGGCGGTCGTGTAATACTGATACGGTGTAATGGTATCCTCGTTCGCGAAGAAATAGGGGTGGCACGTGGATACCTGACATTCGGTCGGTCCGTCTGTCTGTCTGGTTTTGAGGAGCCAGGCCAACGAGTAATATAGATGGGATAATTGCAGATAATTTGCGGCGTCGATTGCTACGCGTTCTCCACTCGAGCCACCCTTCTCTCGTCAGCCACGTCCGTCCCCTCATTCTCCAATTATCGTCCCCCTTGCTTCCTACCTCCGCCCCCGCCCTGCCCACCCCTTCGTTCTCTCACTCCCTCTCGAGTTTGCCTGATTTTGCTCGTCGAGAAGGAACAGCTTTTTGCTCGGAACTCCGAAACCTGGAGCGATCATGGGAATCATTTACATGCAGCGATAACTTATAATCCGCGGACTTCGAGCGCCATTGTTTTTGCTGAATGCACGGCCGGCAGCCCCCCCAACAGCTCTAGCTGGCTACATAGCTAGCTACTGCAATTACTCTATCTCTCCACCTATCGCGCTCTTGTAGTTTTGCTTCTTTATCTTTTCGTCGTAGCCAAGTTTCCCCCTCAACTTGTAATATTTACTTGTTTTTGCGAAACTCCTAAATAAATGTACCCTGCTTCTCTTTACCCCTTCGCTCTCCCCTCCTCGCCCCTTCTGTTCACGGATCAGTTCTTGTTGCGTGTACCGTGCATGCTGCTTGGATCGAGCTAATTCGAAAAACTATGACGCGCCATGTCAAGTATTTCAATTATATTCTGATATATTGTAATATGTTAAATTGTGTTCTAATATGTTACATCGTATTTTATCACGTTACACTGTATTTTAGTATCATATATTTTAGCATATTATACTACATCCTGCTGAACTATACTGTGTTCTAGAATATTATACTGTACTACTTGTAATAATTCTAGTATATTTAACTACATTCTAGACTAATATACTATACTCTGATATATGATATATGATATTCTAATATATGCATGATAGTATATTATAGTATGCTACATTAGATTTTAGTATATTATGCTATATTTTGGTATATTATATTAAATTTTAGTATATCAAAACATATTCTTATGCATTGTAACATATTATACTATATTCTAGTGCACTGTGTGATAGTGTAGTATATCACACTATATTCTAGCATATTATATTACATTCTAGCATATTATGCTATACTCTGGTGCATTGTGTGATAGTCTGGTATATCACACAATATTCTAGCATACTATATTATATTCTAGTACAGAATATGATATTTTAGTACATCGGTATACGTTTTAGCATATTATATCATGTTCTAGTGTATCACTCTGTATCGCAGCAATTACATCATATTCGGTTAAACTTCAGCTTGGCAACCCAGAAATGTTTAACTTTTTCTCAAAGAATTCTGTTCATCTAGGTGAGAAAGTGCCAAAAATCGAAGTTTCAACGCGAGGAGTTCACCGATTCAAAAATTGTGCGTGTTTAAAGTTGAACGACTACACCTTGTTCCGTCACTATGTGTCTTGCGTACGAATAGCAGAAAACTGAAAAAGAGACTAAAACTTCATCGCCTAATAGTATTACCGGAGAGTGGGTATTCATCGTATCAATTGTGATTAGGATCTCGAAAATTGCGACATCTGCAAAGAAAGTTGAAAGAGCACTCTCGCCGTCGTGCACACGTCAATCATTCAATTTTTACCCCATTAAATAAATTGCTTGGACATTATGGAATTGTTCGGGCAGCTAGGTCAACGGTGTACGTATATTAAAGGAACATGATGTCCATGCAAACGGGTCGTTTAATACTTCGTCGGGCCGTTTGTTGATTGCGTATCAAGATAAAAAGCGGCGACTTTGTCCGGTGGCGCAGTTACGGAACCAATATATTTTCTGCATTCTTCGCCGCGATAAAACAACTCGCGTTCGAAAAATGTGTGACAAGTTTACAACTGTTGCAAGCAGTTTACGGCCGTTCAGGAAATATGTCAAGCAACTTGTCCAGAAAAAGCGAGAAAAAAAATCGCTGGCGTCGCCGATTCCCACCCTGTCTGCCGTGCACGTAAGGGAAAATAGCCGATCCCAACTTACATGGCGCGTAATTCAAAAATCTCAATCGATCGTATTGTCATATGGTAAAGCGCCCAATCTGCGAGTTCTCTCATTTCTAGAATACCATTCGATCCAACCAAATATTTTCGACTTGCAACTGGGTTTCTACACGCTACTTCGAGATAACAATTAACAATATATTATTTTCTTGCAAACGGTAAACATTCGTAGAAAAACGAAAGCAAAAATGGTTATACTGTTCTCTGCCAGCAACGGAACGGTGACTGTAATTTACTTTTATCTGTGTGATTCTTTCAGAAATGAAGGTGACCTTGAATTTTTTAAATTGAAGTAAACATTGAACACTTGAACTCGTAATGTTTTTAAATTGGTATGTATTCTTTTGTATCGCAGGAAACCGAGTGCAGAAACGAATTGATTCCTCTACGACAAGATGGTCCTCAAGGTCATACAAGGTCAGACAAGGTCATCCAAGGTCACAAATGGAATTAATAACACGGGTAATGTATGTCTTTACTCCGAAGCTTTAAAGAATGGATCTCGCCTTTTCGTGACACAGTGTGATGGTTCGTCAATTAGTAGGTACCCGTTCTAAAATGGAGATTATTGCTCTCGATTGAATTTGATCACCGGGTAGTTTTGTAGATGGATCGTCCGAAATTGGCAAGGGATTGCGAAACTATCGAACACCCGAGTAACACGCAAGTTTCGTCTGTACGGTTTGCCGGTTGACGAGCGCGACAATTGGTCTGTCCGCGTGTGGCATCTGTGCAACAAGGTATTAGGTCTCGCGGCGAGCCGAGGAAAAGTAGGATAAGAGTCGGCTGGAGGTCGGGTTGTCGAAAGTGTGGGGGTGGGGGTGGGGGGTGGGAGGGAGATAACAGGAGAAATTCGAAAGGGCGGTGGGCTTAAAGTCAATAAGGGTGGGAAACCCGATGCGATCAGTCTGGGGGATCTCTCCCCCACCCCCCCCCACCCCTCCCCCTCGGAAACTTTCCGAAAGAGTTTCGATAAGTCGAGGAGCGCACTTGCTGGTCCACCGTTGGGGAGGAGAGAGACTCCGGGTGTGCTTATGAGCAATTTCATCTGACCATTCCCAAGATCAAATCCGAGTAGTAAAGTTTTGCTTCTTAAAGAAACCGCGCGACAGATTCTACGTTCGCTGATTCGCCCCCCCCCCCCCCCCCGCACCCCACCCAACCTATCTGTCTCTCTTTTTTTTTCCCCCCCTGATCAACTTTTCATACGTTCCCCGCTGCTGTTTCGTCCGAAAGTATTTTTCTTGCGTGCCGCCCCCGTGGTCCCAAGTTTTTCTTTCGAGCCAACTTTAACTTCATTTCACCGGATCGATCTGAAAGTTAAATTCCGATCCACTCGAACCGCTGAATTGCACTTTAAATTGTTAATAATGCCCGTTTAAATACCGACTTCTGGACGGTGTCATGTGCAGGGACGTGTAGAACCGAGTCGATTTTTAGAGTAGCCTACTTTCACTTGCGGGGAAGACAAATATCATTACAGTGTTTACTCTGTATATGTCCTGAATGCTTCGCCGATAAAAGTCCCAGAACTATCCTAACTGTCCTTTTTTACGTTCGCGGTGGATCGAAGAATAGTATCTCCTTGTCGATATATGTCACTGGCTAGACCCGTGTCCTCGACATATATCGTGTAAACACTGTATTACCGAAATGGCAGTCCGTTTTCTAAGACTATGAAGTTTCGCATTGGGAGTATACTTTTGAATGCGTAGGGTAGGGGACCCAATTACTGTGGGGGTGCCAGTTACTGGGCCTGCATTAATTGTACTTATTCTTATAGTTTTTTATTAACGAAAATTTAGTTATAGTTCTATTAACGAAGATTTATTTTAATGAAAAAAATTTAATATCCATTCTGCTTTAAAAATACTAATACGGGCACAGCAATCGGCACCCCCACAGTAATTGGGTCCCTCACCCTAGTTTGAGACTACAAAATCTAAACTTTACAAACTTGGAATTTAGTATGCTCGTTTTGGAGGATAGAGCATTTTCCTGTTTTAATTAGGCAAGATATTCAAATACATCGAACCCGTTACCACTTTGTTCTACACTGCATATATTTTGGTTATAGGACAGTAAGTATATATATATACATGTAACGAGCGGTAGCGTGACACAATGGTTACATTATCATATGTCTAGTATTAGCTGGATCTATGTGGCAATTTTAGGGAATAATACGCGCATAATTTATCACGTGCTTGCACGAGGTAATCAATTCCAGTTGATTTTGATCCCTTTATCTCGCTTTATCATGTTCTTGAAAATTATCTTGTTTAATCCGTAATACCTTGCTACCGGAATACCTAGTTTCCATTTGTCTTTAAAATATTCTTCTCTGCGTTCTAGCAGTAATAAATCAAGGATTAGCGTGTGTGCATACACTACATAATTTTGGTCCCGAAGTTTTACGCATGTATCGAGACGTTACCGCAGTTCACAAAAAATGTCACGAACGCGTTGGTAAAAGTTTCGCTGAAAAATCATTAGAAACATCTGTTGTGTGTGGACAGAGGATTTTATGGATTTATTACAAAAACGAGCAGGTGTGAATTAAAACAGTGAGCACATTAGAAGCAGCTAAAAATATTGTTACATTATTTTCAACCTATTGAAGGTAAATTACAATTTCAGCTAAAAAAATTTTATTTTTCCTACAGATCCGGATTTCGTGCATTTATAACAAACACGAGTAGCTACAATTAAAATTGCTAAAAAAAAATTGAAATCTGCAAACATATCTGTGCGAACCTTTCAAAATTATTGAAGAAAGAAACAAATTCCTGAGTCTCTTCTATTTGTTGCAATCGACGAAGGAAAATTTTATTTTGTTTAAAAATCCCTAAAAATAAGTAACAGCGTGTCAGATAAGTACGTTGCAATTCAGGTGAAACAATTTTATTTTTCGTACAGATCCGGATTTCGTGCGTTTACAACAAAAACGAGTAGCTACAATTAAAACTGCTAAAAAAAAAATTGAAATTTGCAAACATATCATTATTTTGTTTAAAAATCGCTAAAAATACGTAACAGCGTGTCAGATAAGTACGTTGCAATTCAGGTGAAACAATTTTATTTTTCGTACAGATCCGGATTTCGTGCGTTTACAACAAAAACGAGTAGCTACAATTAAAACTGCTACAAAAAAAATTGAAATTTGCAAACATATCATTATTTTGTTTAAAAATCGCTAAAAATACGTAACAGCTTGTGAGATAAATACGTTCACGCAAGACACACGTCATCACCCAGCCACCTGTCCAACTTGGAGAAAGTTTTGCCATATTTCCGTGATAGGCGATATTAGGACAATTATCGTCCACGTTCCGTATGAAGTGGCGTGCGCTAACGTGCTTTGTTCTTGAAAGAGTTGACGCGTGAGATAGATATCGGTGATCGACCAAGCCAGTACGTATCGGTCTCCCCTCGCAGCGAATTAAATAGACTATACGTGGTCCAATCCCTGGTTTATTGGATCCCACACCCCCCGAAAGTGGCCAGGTTTCACTTACTGGCCTCCTGGCCTCTCTCTCGAGGGCATTGCGTTCACGTGACATCAATATCACCCTCGTCCACGCATGCTGATGCCTCGATTACGCAAAGCTAATGATTTTCTAATCACTGGTCCCGCTACCTGACGAACGCCACACCTGCGACACCTTTCGAACCCGAAAATCTCGTACAATTAACGCCAGGTTTACGTGACCCGTCAAAGTGACGGATTCTAATATTTTTAATTCACAATTATCGAGATTGTGTAGATGCATCCATGAGAAATTATTCAACAAATCTGTTTTGGGTATATACTAAAAAAAACAGGAATAGCTGAACATTTTGATAGATATATTCTTGGTATTTTTATAAAATAGTGTAGAATAATTTTTGGTGGTATGTACACCTAGTATTAAAGATGAAGATAAACTATATGTCGTGTTATATCAAAACCGTGCAGTAAAAGTGTTCACTATAGGGTAAGGGACCCAATTACTGTGAGGGTACCAACTGCTGTTATACTTATTTGTTAAGCATAATGAATATCAAAAAAGAGATATTAAATTCTTCAATATTTAATATTTGCTTTAAAAATGAGTATATTGAATATTAAAATAGGGATATTAAATTTTTTAATATTTAATATTTGCTTTGAAAATAAGTATAGTGAATATGGGCACAGTAATTATTATCTACACAGTAGTAATTATTTTGTAAGCATAATGAATATCAAATGAGAGATATTAAATTCTTCAATATTTAATATTTGCTTTAGAAATGAGTATATTGAATATCAAAAAAGAGATATTAAATTTTTTAATATTCAATATTTGCTTTAAAAATAAGTATAGTGAATATGGGCACAGTGATTGGTACCCCCACAGTAAGTCCCTTGCCCTGCACACTAACAGATAAAAGTGTTTTATCGCAACAAATGTTCAGGCACTAATTAGAGTCCGTGCAATGCAGAAACGTCTCTGAAGAGTTCTCAGAATTATTTGTTTGCAATAAATACGAACAAGCAAACGACGGAGTTTCATCCGCGCGGTGGGATGTGTAAAAATTTCAAACAGTTTATAACGTCTTGACGCGTGACTCGTTTATCACCATTTTCCAACTTTTCTTTTGTAAGATAATTTTGAACAAAGTCGGATCCCCAGTTTATTGCACGCCGCGGCGTCGAGTCCCAGGAGTGTATGATAAAACGCAAGGTCTTGCCTGGGTTATTTACTCCCTGGGTTTCCGTGGCTTGCTCCGTTGTTGGAACTTCAATTTTTTCGAGACTGCAGCAATCGGAGCACAACCTTTCACAAGTAAATGCTGCATCGCCCGAAGATAATGCTTCGAATCGTTACTGGCCTAATAAATTGTCCAGTGGCGATAAAAACTTCAAGAAAAAGAAAAATTTTCAGTTGTGTCAGTCCCAGTGACATAACCTAACAATTCTTCTTTTTTATATTGTTTGTAAGCTTATAAAACATTCAGTCCTATAAGCAGGCTCTCGGTAAATAAACTGTTAAAACTAGTTCTTGCCGGTGAAGCTTCTTTGCTTTCTCTTTATTATAAACAATATTCACTTGATAATTTTTACATGACACTTTTATCAACACATTCTTGACACTTTTCCGATTAAAACGATACCAAACACGGCCAGGTTTGGATCACATTTGCTCGTTTAATCCACGAGTATAGCGAAACCTCCGTTATCCGAACTAGGCAGTGGAGCTCGAGGATAAACGGGGTTCCATTGAACATGATCCAAATGGTGTCGTGTTTGGGCTCATTTTAAACAGAAAATTGTCACAAACACGATACCAAAAGTTTCGTAAGAAAATAATTATTTATTCGCATTATATTTTCTTCGGACAACTGTTAATCGTCTGAGCTCTTTCGCGAGGCACAGCACGCGCAGGTGACTCAGCATCAATATTAAGCCTTCCAACGGGGGAAGATGAATCAAAATGGCGGTCGTAGATCGTTAGAAAAAAGGGGTAACAGGAGGGGTGGGGGGGTGTAGGAAAAAAATGACTCGATTCAGGCAAAGGCTGATAATTTACGAACTACGGGAATCGGAAGCGTCCGCGCTACTTTCCTCCCTTCCTATTCATCCCCACCATCTATTCCTGCCAATCTGCGATTTAGTAGCCAATTTCCAAAGTGCGAAGCGTTGCTGCTACTTAGACGTTACCCGCTTTTAGGAGATCGAACGGCATGACGGAATGCAAGGCGAGAAAGCGAGAAGAAGAGAGGGAAGAGGGGTGAGAAGCCCGAACTAGAAGGTTACAGTTGAGAGTTGGAAAATGAAAGTTTCAATTTCAATTTAAATAGTTGTTACTTCACCCTCGGCCGGGCGGAATCTTTTCCGCTGGCCGGGCTCTCCGCGTCCTTTCTTCGTTTCCGACGCGTACACGCCCGCGCGAAAATAGAAGAACGTGCCGGGGGAGAGGAACAAAAACCGAATTTTCGCGCGGGGGAAGATGGCTCCGAAACGGAATCCAATATTCGGACAACGCCACGGTCTTACGAATCGACAATTTACTGTGGGCCCGATCGAATTATCGGAGCCACCCGGTATGGAAAATGCGCTTATTGTCCTTGTTGTCCGATGGCTAACGTTGCCTGCATTGTGGTTAAAGCTATTTTAGCAATTTTCAGACATCGACGCCTCGTGCAAAAACGAGGAAGCTGGACTTTCATTGAATAATCCATTGTTTTAAATACTTTTATTATTTGTAGAAAAGATTGATTTTCATTTGACGTTTAAATCGAATGAATTATTTTGGAAATAACAGTTTGTTTGGATCGTGTTTCATTTCAATTCAATAATATTGAAAATAATACTGAAATAATAAAGAAAATATTTGAAAACAATACAGATAGGGCTCTCGCCAACGTTTTTCTGATTAAAACGAGCCCAAACACGACACAATTCGAACCACATTTGCTTGTTTAATTCGCGATTCAGTGGAGCCTCGATTATCCGAACCGACGAAGACTACCTAAATTGTTTTGTATATAAATACTTCGATCTGAATCGATCTACATACGACTGTAAAAATCAGTAAACTAAACTAAAAAATCTAGCGCTGTAGCTATGTTGTAACTCGACGGTTCGGATAATCGAGGTTCTACTGTATCGCGTTTTAAACGAGCAAACATGATCCGAACCCTGTCGTGTTTGGTATCGTTGGACTCGGTAAAAAGTCACGAATGTGTTAACGAGAGTTTCATGTAAATATCAAGATAGTGTGTAATGGAAAGACAGGAAAGAAGCTTTGCCAGTAAGAATTAATTTTAACACTTCACCGGGAGTGAGGCTTCGAACTAAAATGATTTTTTTAAATTTACCTGTTTATCGCGATTGACAAATAAACATTTGATCGCGCGTAAAAATCGGATAGGTCAGTAATAACAGAAGCAGAAACAGAGACATGCTTGACGATTCGGCGGTCTGAAATTACCGAAGACTAAGCAAGTGCCCTGTCCAGTGAAATGTCAGCGTACACTTGAAATTACAGGTCCGCGGGACAAGCCGACAATCGGGCTTTGAAAGACCGCGCGACAAACCATCGGAATAATAGCTAAACCAGTGATCATGAGGATGAAAGAGGAGTCGGAAAGGGGCAGGGGGACGGGGGACGGGCTGGAGAGTATGGCCTTTCGCGCCAATTAAATCTAATTACTCCAATTCCGGTAAGGGTAACGTCCATCTAATTATCGTTTGACCGAAGCACGTATTAATAGTAGAGTCGTGCACCAGCTTGTATGCCGTCATCCTTGCCACCAGCTACCAGTCTCGTACATATAGTTACTTGCATTCCCATACAACTGTACAAGTATAACCGAGTGCTTGTGCACGCGGTCGGGCAACCGGCCACATAAATACGTGCACAGGGTGTACCACAGAATGTCCTACCTCTGGTTCACACTGTCATTCTTTCTGGAAACGTCGATGACATTCGAACATCTAGGGGGTCCACTGGTCTACACACTCATTTTACCGGCTCTGGAAATTTTTTTAAAGAAATCGGACAACTGTTTTTTATCGAGGTTTTGCATACGTATTTTCTATTGTTCGGACCATGCGAGAGAATTTTTTGAAGTCGAAATGCTTAAAATTGCAGGAGTTATAGTTCCTTGAAGAGGGGAATAATCTCTTAAGGGGGTCCTCTGGTCTACACACTCATTTTACCGGCTCTGGAAATTTTTTTAAAGAAATCGGACAACTGTTTTTTATCGAGGTTTTGCATACATATTTTCTACTATTTGGACCATACAATAGAATTGTTTGAAAGCGAAATATTTAAAATTGTAGGAGTTATAGTTCCTTGAAGAGGAGCATAACTAAACCCTTAGGGGGTCTTCTGATCTAGAGAGTCATTTTGTAGGTTTGTTTGGAAATTTTTGTAAAAAAATCAGACGACTGTATTGTATTGAGGTTTTGCATACATATTTTCTACTATTTGGACCATACAATAGAATTGTTTGAAAGCGAAATATTTAAAATTGTAGGAGTTATAGTTCCTTGAAGAGGAGCATAACTAAACCCTTAGGGGGTCTTCTGATCTAGAGAGTCATTTTGTAGGTTTGTTTGGAAATTTTTGTAAAAACATCAGGCGACTGTTTTGTATCGAGGTTTTGCATACACATTTTCTATTGTTCGGACCATACAATAGAATTTTTTGAAAACGAAATATTTAAAATTGTAGGAGTTATAGTTCCTTGAAGAGGGGTATGACTAAACCCTTAGGGGGTCTTCTGTTATGAACACATTCATGACACTATTTTCATTCAAATGAGTCCACACATGATATAATTTGAAGCACATTGTCTTGTGTAATCCACGATACAGTGAAACCTCGATTATCCGAACCGATGTTATTTAAGTTCTGCATTATCCGTTTGAACGCGTTCCACATGTAAAATACCACACAGTAAACTACATACAATAAGATTCATTGTACGAATCAGTAACGATTTAAATCCAGCGCAGCCGACAACATAACTGAACGGTTCGGATAATCGAGATTCTGCTATATCGAGGATTAAACGGGCAAACGTGATCCGAACTATACCGTGTTTGTGCTCATTTTAATCGGCAAAATGCCAGGAATACGTTAGTAAAATTAAAACTAAAAATCCATAATATTGTAATTCTAAAAACCATAATTAATTGCACTAGGCGTGCCGGATACGAGGTGCTGAGAGTAAACCTACAGACTGTGATACCATTTCCTAATCAGAACGCTTCGTGACAGATACCGGAACATTTCGTAATTAACAATTTTACAAACTAATAAAATATAAATTTTTAAACATTCGCTGTGCGCGTGCGTTTCGTTGCCCGGTTTCTGGACCACCGTGTATCTCTCGTCGGCAGCCGCCGAAAAAAAGAAAGCGGCCGGCATTTTACCATGGATGGACGAAGCCCACGGGGTCAACGAAGGTTAAATCGTTCTTGTAACGAGCTGGCCGGCTGTAGACGACCCACGACACCGTAATTCCTCGCGATCCATGGATCCGTGGAACGGTTCGCTTATAGGTGACGAATCGTACACGAATCCCGTGTATCTCATACAGAGCTCCAGTTCCTCTCAACAGAGCACGGGGTCGGGGACAACGATTTCCTCGAAAGGTTCAATACGACCGTTGAACTTCGAACTATGGGGTCCCTCGCACGTGGGTGAACTTTAAACGGCGGTGCGCTATTGGATCCCTGCTTTGGGACTTTGCTGCAACGTTGCGCAACCATAATGCGCCACGCCCCTCACAACAATCCACGTATAACGATTTCACGTCCAATTATTCCACGGCTTTAAACAATTCAATATTTATCGGTATCCGGTTGGCGGCCGGGTCTATTTTGACCCAGTATTTGAGAGACATCGTTTAGCTACTCGGTTCCTGGTAGTCAATTTAAACTGAAGTTTAATTGAACCCAATCAGAAGATTAATGACGAAATAGTCTAGATTGAACGTCTTCCGACACATGCTCAAAAAAAAATGTATGAACCATGTACAATAAAGCTACAACGAAAATCTACAGACATATACACAGTGCTGGATAAAATGATAAGGTATTTGGTATATTTGAATATTTTGTTTAATTACAATAAGGGGGTATTTCAGTTTTGAATGCCATCTTTGTAACAATCATTGGGAATTTTTTTCAGAATAACTGCTGAAACTTTTGCATCAGGATTTTTCGCGCACACTCGCCGGTAGCCGAGGTACGCAAATTATTTTTCTCAGACCAAAACAATCGAAATTGCGCGTCCTGTACATTCGTTTATAGAGCGTGTTTCAAGGTGACATTCTCCCATGAACGTTGCGGAATTTAATTGTCATGAATTTTGTTGACGACACGTGTCACGTTATAATTTTTTACTAATTCAGCTACCTCTCCGTTATGCAGAGCAATTTTTTATACAGTTTTCGTTACCTGTTGCCTTCTACAAATGAAAAGGTTCGAGGTTATTTAACGTCTATGCAATTTTTATTATACGAACCGTTTACTTTGAAAGCGGTGCGAGTCAATTTTGTTTTTCAAATGAAATATCACATAATTTTTTGTCTCTTTTTATCAACAAAAAATGGACTTGCTTTCAAAATAAATGGTCCGCATGTTTGATGGAAGAAATGCGTTTACTCGTTACCAAACGGAGAACAATAACTTCGAGAGTTGCGAAATGACAAATTTCGGACCGGTGCCGAAAAGGCCGTACCGTCGGGGAACCATAACTCGGCCCACCAATAAACGCGAAAGAGATTTCGATCGTTCCCGGCGGCCGAACCGCGGCGCGATAGTCGGCGTCCCGAATAGCCGTCGTATTGTTTATTAAAAATAACCGTAGTTAGAGAAGTTCGCTCGTGAAGCGGCTACAGTTCTAATTACGGTCGGCGACGACGTAACCCCGGCGCAGTTTGTCCGCGCGGTGTATTCGCGCACAACTTTTAACACCACTGTGTTCGCTAAAGGCAGCTTTGCATACGTATATGGAGCAAGTTTGAGGAACTCGAAGATTGAAAAACTAAGTCTTCTTACGTAACTGGACTCGCAACTTCCCCCCGGCCGCGCAATAACATTTCGCAGGATTTTCAGGTGATAAGGGAAATGAGGTCTGGGGAACCAACCAACCGCCGGGGCCCCGAGCATTGCCCGTTAAATTTCCATTAAGTCATCGAGAGCGAAACCCGTGAAATATAACAAGAAAGTTTCCTCTACGCAGGAGGCGTACGTAAATTACACCAATTTTCGGCTCGCGACGTTAAATGTTACGAATGAATCGGGAATCCCCGGAAATCAAATGAACGTCTTCGTCGTCGTCGGCGTCGCGATTTATCAGTGCCCGCGACTCCGTTTTCAAATCGTCGCGACATCCGCGCGATGGGTCTGCGAAGCGATATTTTATCGACCTCGTTTCTTCCCAGATGAACGTTACCGTTTCGACGATCTCCTTCTGAAATATTTACCAACACATCCGTGACGTCTTCCCGATTAAAACGATACCCAACACGATACCATTCGGTCCACGCACGCTCGTTTAATCCGCGAAACAGTAGAACCTCGACTATCCGAACTAATCAGTGGACCGTCAGTGTTTGGATAATGAAACACCTGGCTGCGATACTAGATTAATTTTTTCCCCCAATTTGTACAGCGAATCGTGTTGTATAGAGTGTGCTTTAGATTGAACTGTTCGGTGCGGAAATGCATCGGTTCGGATAACAGAGGTTCCACAAAATCGCGGATTAAACAAGCAACAATGCTCCGAAGTATATCGTGTTTGGGCTCGTTTCAATCGGAGAAATCCACCCTAACACGTACACCATCAGACAAAAATCAATTTGCAGTCGTTCCTTCCTGAAAACAAACAACAAATGTTCCTGGTGATTAATTACGATCGAAGAGATTCCAATTGGACGCGACGAGAAGCCCGGTGGATTTAAATTTTCAAAAAATCAACGTACAAGTATATAAACGGAAACTGAGCACCGCCATCTGTAGAATCGTCGAAACCGTCCGCCTTTCGTTAAACAAAAGGTCTGCCGCGCCTCTGCTATGCGCGAACTATAGTCCGGCCAGCTCCGCCGCCGGACACAGGATGCCCGGTGTATTTAAATTTTCAATAAGTAGAAAACGCCGGACTTTTGGCGAAATAGATTGCCCTTTTGCAAAACAATATCCATTTATATTTAAATTGCAGAAAAATGTAAATTCATTCATATGTTCTTCCGCGGGGCCCAAGGTATGATTGAAATTCATCGAAAATCTCTTGGACGAACGGGAACTTTTTCCGACATATTTTCATAGTAAGGAAGAGAGTTTCGTTGCTCGGCATACAAAGTTTTTCATCAGGCGTAACAGGACCGGAGAACAATATTTCACCGTGGAAGAAGTTTCAAAGCAAAAGTAAAATACAAACTTATTAAATGTGCAGGATTACAAGAACAATACGGACGACTCGCGGGCGCACGATTCGCTGCGTTTATTGCGGAAGAAAAGACTGGGAAACCGGGGGATATTAATACCCCACGTATAAAATTGAAATGGACAAGAAAATGGAACCGAGTGGTAGGTGGTCATCGCGCGCCACATTGACGGTTGCATCATAATTTCACGTTCACCGATGTTTACAATCGCGTTTCCTAGAACAGTGGTACACCGCGTACGTAGCACGTGAAAAGAAAATTCTGTTTTCCGCCTCTCTTAACGCTAACGGGTACAAAGAATTCAGTGCGCGCATGACAACGTCCATTCGTTTGATTGCCAACGGTGCATCGTGCGGCAATAGTATATTCAATTTACGATTGAATTGTTATAACGCGACTTGCACTAAAAAGAAAACCGTAATCACAGTGATTACGAATACTCTTGTATTGCTGTGCTTCTGTGTTATTAATTACTTGAAATTTACTAGACTTGATATTTGAATTTTTAATTCCTCATTTCCTCCCGCGAAATCAACGTGTCGGGGAACAAACGATAACGAACGATTAATAATGCGCCTACTGCCGAGTAATATTCATTATTTTCTTATCTCGAGAAGAGACGCATGGACGAGAAAGAAATTTAAATGCTTGTGCAAGCTGTTTTGAGAGAAATATTTTTAAATTAATTTTCCTTAATAAATAGTCAAGGTCGTGTATTTCTTAAACGACAATACTCAACAATATACAACGACGTATCGGTGTTTAATGTACGGATGACCTTCACGTGACCTTGAGCTGAGAAATTTTCACTAGAAACGGTAATATGGAAAAATCTGCAGGATTCTGCAAGATTACGTATTCAAAACAATGCTTAATGAGTAGTAGGAGCGGTATGGGGAAAAGTCGCGAGCGTTTAACCTTGAATTATTACAATAAGTCAATCACGATGTTAACAGGTAAGAGAAGGAGAATGTTTACATCTCAGAAACGGTTTTTCGACTTATGTTTACCATATAAATATGAATATTGAATTGTTTTTTTAGACACCCTGTGACGGGTCTAGCCAAGGACATATATCGTGGAGGAGTGATTCTTTGATCAAAGCCGAACGTGGAGAAGGACAGCGAAATTCCAGAGGCTTCGGTTCAGTGGGCAGTGGGGATAGTTCTGTGACTTTTATCGCCTAGATATTTCGGACATATATCGAGAGAGCACTGAACCATGCAAATATTTGCTATGATCGCGAGATATTTATCACCAGCAGGTCTAACCCGAATTGGCCGAGTATTTCAGCCCTCTACATAATCACCAAAATCGTTAATATCGAAAGCAGCAGGGTGCAGGGTGCATTCATCTGTAGAATCTATTAGCGGAGGGAAATCGACGGGGAAGAAAATCGGCTGGAACGACCGGCCGGAATGAAATGTCGAAAAAATGAATTGAGACGTGTCGTATTGACAGGAGCGTTCCCTTTGTCGGGGCAATTTATCGAGGCGGCTAATAAAAATGCCATAAGTTCGGCCCGGGGTACCGGGGAAAATCAAGCTGTCGCCGACAAATGGACACGACGCCGACGCGACAATTCGGAAACGGAAGAATACGGGAAGGACGTGGACGCGAGAGCGCGCGTGGGCGTCGCGACGCCTGCCGCTGCTCGAAGGAAAAAGCAATGCAACAAGCGCGCTCGGACTCGGGGTAGAGAGACGGTTTTACGAGGCGACTAAACGGTTGTAATCTCGCGCTTCGCTTTCCTTTTCTTTTCATAGCCACTTCCGGCTCAACGCTTCCGCCAACCCCACGCTGCTGCGACGCTTCCGACGCCCTGGCTGCCGCCAGGACGTCCACCGGGGGTTTTAATCTTCAATGATTTAAGCCTAATTTACTCGCCGATAGAGCCGTCGACAATGTCTCTTTTATTTAGGAGCCGCTCGAAACTCGGGACACGCTCCGCGACGAGGACGCTCCCACGCTGAACCATACAAATCTCTGTTACGCACGAGAATTTCTCTTTTCCCGTTCGTTCGTTTATCCTTGTCCTTTTCACATATTTTCGGAAACGTAAAAATGCACGAGGAAAGAATCGTTCGCTTTACCATCTGAACACGAACTTGGCACAGTTTTTACTCCATATATGTCGCGAATGCCTAGCCGATAAAAGTCCCAGAAGTACCCCCACTGCCGCAGAGTATGCCCAGTGAGGGGCCAAGAAGCTCGACAGACCTCGGTCGCCGATATATGTCCGTGACTGGACCTATGTTTTCGACAAATATCGAATGAACACTGTATTTATATTTCAAATCGTAATTTCTAGAGCAGCAGGAGATATTTTCATATTATACAGGACGCCCCAAAAATGTACTTCCTCGAAACGGATGATTCCTTGGGTCATTCGAAGCAACTTTTCCCTTTACGAAAATTTCCCCCGCGGCTTTGTTAAGGAGTTATTCGCGAAAAACCCGGACCAATCAGAGCACGGCTCTGGCGGGCGGATTTCGACTCTGCCAATCGGATCAGAGACTTGTCTCCCCACTCCTTGTCTCCGGCTTCCCCTTCCACGACGCCGTTCCCCCACGCTTCCGCTACGGGCCGGTCACGTGACGCGTCTCTGTCGCGCATGCGTGCACGCGACTAATCCGGTACCGGCAGGGAGGGGGTAACTGTTTCCCCTCGATTCGAGTCAATTCCCCTGATCTGGCGACTCTGGGCGAACGTGCCGGCCCTGTAGTACAGCATCGAAGAACCGCGCGTGAGAAAACATGGCTGATTCACCTTCTGGACCGAGGGTGTTCTCGAAAAGTCAGTACCCGGTGTCGAATACTAATTGCAAGAGGCAGTCGCTCGCCAGAGAGAGAGAGAGAGAGAGAGTCTCTTCCAAACAGGTTGCGTCCGAACAAAGAGCCTGCACGTTCGATTAAACGTTCGGAGCAGCGTCGGACGATGGTTCAATTATTACCGGACGAAAGAAGACCGGAGGAAGAGGTGGAGGAGCAAAAAGGAGATGTAGAAGACCGTCGAGCGTTAAGGGTTGCTGGGTGGCCAAGCGAGCTTGACGTTGGCCGAGGACTTTTGGCGAGCGTGGAGGCACACACGCGCCTTCACAATCCGTTTTCACGTCAGGTGGCCCGACATCGGCGAATTTTTATTGGAATGCTGCCAACGTTGGTCTGTCACTTCCCCTGTCCCAGAATCTATATATACGTCCCGGGGGTTGAAGTATGTAAGATGGAACGACGTATTTATTTACAGGACGACGGAGAGAGGCAGGAAGATATTCGTAGTGCCGTAACTTGCCATACGGCTGCGGTAATGGCGATTTTATGTTGGGACGCCGAGTCGTTCTTGAGTCACCGCCACCAACACACCGACGCCCCGGCTCTGCCATTCGAACAACCCCCGACGACCGATAGCTCTGCCACCATGCTAGCACCGGTTCTCGCAAACCGGAGATACAGCAACAGCATTGTAACCGCGACGCGAGGCCCGAACGTCGAGCCTCTCTTTTCCACATTAGCATCGCGAGACTCGTTTTATTGCCCCACGGTCAATCAATAAGCGAATCACGCACCCTCCACGAAACCTCAACGTCACTTGTATCATCGTGACCTGTCGCTGTTCCTCGAGCTCTCGTCGCTGCAACCGGGAGAGCGAATAAACGAAAGCGTATCGGTCGGACAATATTAATTTAGCGATATAACCTTGTTGTTATTAGTTATTTATTTAGGAAACTTCCACCGGTATATTCCTGACGCTTTTCCGAATAAAACGAGTCCAAGCACGGTACAATTCGGAACGGTACAGCTCGATTGATCGACGATATAGCGCAACCTCTGCTATCCGAACTGTTCCGGGCGTAGCGAGCAACCCTCGCATTTCGCCATTCTACAGGAGCATATCTCTGTTCTAATATTTAATGCTGAACCAATCGAGCTCTACAACTCTTCTAGCCTCATCAAAATTGCAGTCAAATCTGTTTTTGTGCGGTCCTTTTCTATACGATTTTTTTTTTTAATGTGTCTATGTGTAATTTAATTATTCGTTTTGTTTGGGAAGCACTTTCTCGCTATTTCGTAAATCTTTGACACATTTTCTAAGTGAGACTTTTTTTGTGCGGTTCCTCTCCACAGCATAAAAAATTTGTCTTTAATATGTTGTAAAAAGTTATTTGTTACAACTATTTATAAAGTTTCTGAATTTCTGTGCGGTCCCTATCTACCGCACAAAAACTGACTGTACTGCAATTCCAAACAAGAATACTTGTATACTGTTTAATCAGCCGATAACATACCCCCCTGGAGTTTCGAAAGTGAATCAATCCTTTTCCTTTTTGTAAAAAGAACTCTTAAAATTCGCATTAACCCTTTGCACTCGGGTGGTGACTCTGAAGCACCACTCGAAATTATTGTGGCATTATTTCAAAGAAATTGCGAGAAAACAAAATATCTGTTACATTACAAAATCTGTATTCAATAGATCACTAAACATTTAAATATTATACGTGGAAATCGGATCAGTTTCGTATGAATAAACCGAAAGTATTCTAAGACGGAATAAAAATCCAGTTTCAGAATGAATATAGCGCCGAGTGCAAACGGTTAATTTTAATCATTCGCTCCACGATCGCCCCGCAATAATTGCCAACCAGTGGAGACGATAAATTTTTCAATTCTATAAATGTGTTTGTCTATTTTCGGGGATAACGATAACGAGCCGAATGACCGAAGTGAACACCGGGCGAAAGAAATGCCCAGTAATCGCGAGGTTGTCGTCTCTCTAAGTGTCCGAAGTCTGGGGGAGGGGAGGTAGGGGAGGTGAGTAAATTAAAATAAAAAGATACGAGTCGATTCCGAGCGAGAAACGTTTCCTTCCTTTCTGGAGCCAGCGAGCTCGCCGGTTCCCTCCGGAACAAACAGTGACACAAATACAACTTGTCCTAGTTCCGTGGCTCACCCTATGTGTGCCACAATGCGGCCGCCTTTCCGTTTTCCATCGCCCCTCTCTCTCTCTCTCTCTTTCTCTCGCTTTCTCTCTCTTGCTTTTTCCGGCCGCGTATTACGCACTGAAAAACTTTTAGAGCGGCAACTCAGCTCATCTGTCCCGTCGTTTCGTTTTATCTCCGCTGGGAAAGAGAAAGAATGCATCGTCCATCATGGCCTCTCTCGATTATCCCACGGGAGGCATGTGCTCTCGCGGCATTCAGTATCCAGCTGAACCATGCGCGACCACCCTTGCCCTTTTTCCTCTCTTCTGTCTTCCTCGTATCCCCTGTTGCACCTTCCCCCCCCCCCTCTCTCTCTCTCTCTCTCTCGCTCTCGTTCGTTCGGTCTCGCTCCGAGTCCGCTTATCGCGAAGTTGCTTGCAAATTAAGTAAAAGTACGCAAAGAGTCGGCGTCATTAATTATCCTAACCGGATAGATTAAAATAGTTTCCGGCGATAGAGCCGGACGAAGTTTCGAGGAATTTTAGCATCGTGAAATGTTTCGAACGATCGAGAAACAACACCGACCGTGCACGCTGGTACAGCCGGCTTCAGCGATTAGAAACAGCGAATTCTCGATATATGTCGAGAACACGGTACTTGCTAGCGACATATATCGTGCAGGAGGCATACCCGAGCCGTGTTGCGTTTACACTCCTCGCGGTCCGAGACCTCACGGAGTGTACCTCGCGGTAGCGGGGATAATTCCGCGACGTTTATCGTACAGGCCTTGGCGACATATACAGAGAAATCACTGTGTCGTTTTGGAAAGAACATCGGTTAACCTGAACGTTCTTATGGCAAACATCTTCAACGGGTATTCTGACTGTCGAATGCTGTACCATCATCCGTAATACGGCGAGATCCGTCCCCGAGGCATCGCCTTATAACGAATGAAAACTGTAGTTCGAAAAACTGTCCAATGATTTCCGATGACGGAAATCCTTTCATATACAACACCATTGTACGACTCAGGAATTGTTTATTCCAGCGCGGTTGCCAAGTAACTGCTCCGTTGCTCCGAGTACAGGCGAGTTCGGATAATCGAGGCTCCGCTATACCGTGGATTACAGAACCGTGCATGATCGGATCTGTGTCGTGTTTGGTGTCGTTTCAATCAGAAAAGCGTCAGCAATTTGTTGGTAGATGTTAGAACAAAATACATTGATTTCCGTTCGTTCAAGGGCTATAATTCAACGACTTCGTTCGCGCTTCGGGACTCTCCGAAATGAAATGCAACCGGGCTATTTGTTCCGACAACCTGCGTAACACGCGGAATCACGGACAGCAGGCCGACCGTGAAAATCTAAAGAAAACACGCGGGGGTTGCGTAGAGTATGAAAATGGAAAGCAGTTTCTCGATAAAGTACCAACATCCATCCTCGAATACGAGCGGTTCGAGACTGCACCGGGTACACGCGGGTGTGGTCGCAATTTGTGTTCCCGAGCAGAAGTTTGCGTTTATTACATCGTGCCTCTTAGCAGCAGCGGGGGGTGGTGGGGAGGGGAGGGGAGGGGAGGGGGAGGAGGGATCGAGGCGTCGCGACGCCGAAGGCTTGTTATTACGTGACTGAAGCATGCCTGTTTATCCGAAGAATCGAGGGAGGACGAAGTATGCTCACTGAAAAATTCATTAACGTGCAAATTGAAAAGCGCCATTAGGCGTCTCTATCAAGGCCGGGGTTCGATCCTTTTCTTATCCATCCCCGACGGTGGTGGAACACTCGCCGAACCCAGGACCGACTCGGTGGGCGGATATTAAGAAGCTTGGAAATTTATTAGATTCTTTGGTGTCTTCGATAACGGGTAACGTCGTTTCACGGTATTAAAAAGAAAAATGATTGATCGGGTTCGGCCGAGCCGGCGCGATTCAAAAATTAACCCTTCGGAGCGGAGTACACCGAGCGTTCACTTAAATATTATCGACGAGCCCATTTAGAGGAAGTGGCATACTTGTGTTGTTCGATATCGCTGACAAAGACAGTTAGCGGTATGATTCGTTGAGTCCAGTGGACTTACAATGTAAGGGCCGCAAAGGGTCCAGCCGGATTAAGGTAGTCAAAAATGCCCTTCAGCCGATCCTCACCGGAAACGGCTCGTTTGATAGCTTACCAAGAGGGAACCCTTTCTGCCCAGGTTCAACCCTGTACCTCGTCCGTAAGGGTAGTTACGGGGAAAAAACGAAAAACCAATTTTTACCCCATTTTCCGTATTCAGTAGCGTCTAAAAATTGTAAAAAAAAATCTTGCACGTTTAGCATACCGAACCGCATATTCGAGAATTTTTTCGAATTTTTTGGTTGAAAACTCTGGTTGTAAAAAATGAAAAACCAGAAACAATTCGAGAGAAACACAGATTTCATGCTGAAGCTTAACAGGGACCACCGTGGAAATTAATTGGACAACAAGGTATTGTCATCAAAGCTTTTCCAATTTTTTTCATATTTTTAACTGGGGTGTGTCATAGTTAAACAAAAGAAAATAATATCCAATTTCTTCGACGTTTTTCTTCCATGAGGACCTAAGCTAATACTCGACTTCTCTTTGCGTGTATTGTGCAACGCTTAAACATTTCCAACGAGAAGAAGGGCAAAGTGCCGTGGTATCAAAAGCAATCGAGCTGAGATCCTGACGTTATTAAACGGCAGGAAGCACGTGAGCTATTAGCAGAACTCGGCAGACACTTGAACCGGTAATGACATTTCATGTATTTTCATCGTAACCGTTCTCCATTTCTGTTTCTCGTTTTTTCATGGAATTTCGCCGGCGCGTTTGCCGTGCAAACCTAGCCGCCTCCTCCCCCCACCCCCCACCGCCGACTAACGTAAGTGCACAGCGACCCAGTTTCGAAACTGACGAAGAATATATTTCGCAAAAGTTCTAGTGTCTCCTCCTCGTTATTACTTATTTTCCATTTTCCGGACCTTTGTTCCGAACGTTTCCCTCGACCGTTGTCTCTCTGTTTCGAATATGGTATGGAGGAAGAGAACGACGAGAGGCAATCGCGACGACTGACGACAAGCTACATGGAGAGCTAGGGAAGCACGGGTTGCCTAATTTAGTTCTTAGATAACGGGTTTCGTTTAATTATATCTACGGATCTAAAAGGGGGATGGGGGTTGGGGAGAGGGGGTTGATGAAGAAGCGTGGCAGCACGATCGGTCGGTCTACTGTGCCCTAGAGACCACTGACTGGCTTTATAATGCACGATGCAATGTTTCAGTAGTGACTCAGCGACCAGCTGTCTGACAGTAGCTTATTAAGGCGCACACACCACCCTCGCTGATGTCATAAATACTTGATGCGGATACGTGGCCGACTACAATATATATCCGACACGTACGTGTGGCAACTGGAATAATATAATATATCTGATTTGACAATTGCCAGCTACTAATGAATCACACAGATAATATCGTGTCGAACCCCGACAACGTTATTCCTGATACCCCCAGAGGACACTGGCAACACTGACAATAACATTTTCTTTGCAATCCACTTTCGTAAAGTTTCTCGACAAAAGTTGATAATTGCATGAACAACCGCAGTCTAATGATCGCTCACCCTTGGAACAGATATCGAGGAACACTTCTACGGAGGTTTCGAATGCTAACATGAAAGTTGATTTCTTTTTATTATTGTCTAACGCGCCGTGTTGTAGCGAAACTGTGTTTTCAACTGTCGTGTTGCATGGAAACCGTGTTATATCGAAACCGTGTTGTATAGAAACCGTGTTTTAGACTATCGTGTTGTATGGAAACCATGTTCTGGGTTATCGTGTTCTATGAAAACCGTGTTGTATGGAACCGTGTTCTGGAGTATCGTGTTCCATGGAAACCATGTTCTGTAGTATCGTGTTATATCGAAACCGTGTTTTGGTCTATCGTGTTGTATAGAAGCCGTGTTCTGGGGTATCGTGTTGTATGGAAACCATGTTTTGAAATATCGTGTTGTATGGAAACCGTGTTTTGGGGTATCGTGTTGTATGGAAACCGTGTTCTGTGGTATCGTATTGTATGGAAACCAAGTTTTGAAATATCATGTTGTATAGAAACCGTGTTTTGGGGTATCGTGTTGTATAGAAACCGTATTCTGGAGTATCGTGTTGTATGGAAACCGTGTTATGGGGTATCGTATTGTATGGAAACCGAGTTTTGAAATATCGTGTTATATAGAAACCGTGTTTTGGGGTATCGTGTTGTATGGAAACCGTGTATTAGGGTATCGTGTTCTATGGAAACCGTGTTCTGGAGTATCGTGTTGTATGGAAACCGTGTTCTGTGGTATCGTATTGTATGGAAACCAAGTTTTGAAATATCATGTTGTATAGAAACCGTGTTTTGGGGTATCGTGTTGTATAGAAACCGTGTTCTGGAGTATCGTGTTGTATAGGAACCTTGTTTTGGGGTATCGTGTTGTATGGAAACCGTGTTTTAGGGTATCGTGTTGTATGGAAACCGTGTTATGGGGTATCGTATTGTATGGAAACCGAGTTTTGAAATATCGTGTTATATAGAAACCGTGTTTTGGGGTATCGTGTTGTATGGAAACCGTGTATTAGGGTATCGTGTTCTATGGAAACCGTGTTCTGGAGTATCGTGTTGTATGGAAACCGAGTTCTGATGTATCATGTTGTATGGAAACCGTCTTTTGGGGTATCGTATTGTATGGAAACCGAGTTTTGAAATATCGTGTTATATAGAAACCGTGTTTTGGGGTATCGTGTTGTATGGAAACCGTGTTTTAGGGTATCATGTTGTATGGAAACCGTGTTTTAGGGTATCGTGTTGTATGGAAACCGTGTTTTAGGGTATCGTGTTCTATGGAAACCGTGTTCTGGAGTATCGTGTTGTATGGAAACCGAGTTCTGAGGTATCATGTTGTATGGAAACCGTCTTTTGGTGTATCGTATTGTATGGAAACCGAGTTTTGAAATATCGTGTTATATAGAAACCGTGTTTTGGGGTATCGTGTTGTATGGAAACCGTGTTTTAGGGTATCATGTTGTATGGAAACCGTGTTTCGGGGTACGGTATATTCAGAAAAAAGGCAATGGACAACCGCAGACGAGAATTGACATTACCGGTAGAACAATATTCAAGGTAGCATGGTTGGAAATCAGTGGAAAGGGGGCGATCAGGTCTTCGCATGGAGGAATGGCGGGGCCACAAGTGTACCGGCCAAGTGCACGTAACAGAAGGAAGGACGAAAATGGTCGGTCGAGAACCGACGGATTTCTAAGCTTTACTCTTTGTGCCCTTCGCAGCAACATAACCGGTTTGTTTGAACTCTTGGATCTAAGCCAAATAGGAATTGGCTATTGACCAAACCAATGGTACCTAAATTACTGGTGCACCACACGACACGTTGTACGTGGATGTAGGCGCTTGGCCCTTGTTACGTGTCGTGTATTCGATTATCTACGCCGTGGTTTATTACGAGCTAATGTCGCGACAGCCGCGCATCTGCTGCGATCACTGCGATAATCATCGTTCTGGTATATCGTCCCGCATCGTCGCGGATTTCGAGAGTCTAATAAATTCTGCCTCGTTGATAGTCAGCTGCCCATCACTTCTACAATCCGTTACCGCAACTACCGGCCGCAGAACGCGCCTCCTAACACTTCCAAACAACTGTGCACCTCCTACGCCTACGTTCAACCAATAATTAGAAATCATTATAATAATATCTCCAGGTATTTATAAATATATGAAAAATTCGGGACCGAAGTTGTTACTCGTACACAAATAGTGCCCCTCGGTCGGTAACGTAGACAAGCATAAACAAGCAATAAAAAAAGATGGACACCAGGGTTTTATTTTCAATTATTCATAATATCTTTTACCATTACATTCGCCACATCTTCCCGATTAAAACGAGTCCAAGCACGATGCAATTCGGACCGCATTTACTCGTTTAATGCACGTTTCTGTAATACCTCTATTATCCGAACTCGGGGTCCGAATCCTTCATCAATTTTCGTAAAATGATCGAGTACCGGTGATACCTTCGTGTCACTTTCTTCGGTTGCTGATCGGAGACCTAATTGTGATATTTTCCAAAGCCGCCGGAGGGATGGGGGGGGGGGAAATAGTTATTGATTTTCGTTAACTTGTCCAGGGATTCGTGGCGGAAAAAGAACCCCGGTAGGAAAGGGTAATGGAGCTGCGCCTCGCCAGGAGATTCCTAGCTACAATCGTCCGTGCTGTTCCTTTTCTTGTCTTCGTCCCCGTCACATAGGGCTTTGTAATTTTAATTATTTCATTAGTGGAAATCCTTCGAATATACAAAGGAGGCGGCGGCGCCGTAGAAGGTGAGCTGCCGTTGTTCCTTCAGCTCAAGGGAATTCGTCGTTCCCGGCGACGACGGCGACGAACGACGACGGTTCTATTTTTCCTACAGAGACGTTCTTCTCCCTTCTTCGTCCGTCGTTACCTTCTTCCGACAGCCTTCTCTCCATTTATCTCGAGATTTGTCGACATCTCCATGACTTTACCTATTCACTAGTCAGCTTCCCCCGTCCACATCCTTCGGCCGCGATCGATATAAGTCAGTACCGCGGAATATCAACGATGGCTTACGGTGGCTTACCGTGGTGTATTAGTGCGTCTCTGTTCCCAACTTGTCGTCGATCTTTGATCAAGGTGAACGCGTCTGCACGTCCTCGGCTCGGCAACATCTTTACGGCAGACTGTAATCATGGGTTTTCTCGATTTTCTAGCTCGACACACCTAACACAGCCATCTCCACTCTCACCGACATATCGCTGACATTTTCCCGATTAAAACGAGCCCAAACACGACGCAGTTCGGATCGTGCTTACTCGCATAATCCACGATATGGTGGAACCTCGATTATCCGAACCGAGGTAATATTCAGTCCAGTCCGATCGAAAACGAGAACGGAACACGATCTATCATTCAAATCGGTCAAGATTCAATCTAGAACACGTTCCGCGGACTAGTTCGGATAATCGAGGTTCCACTGTATCGCGGATAGAACGAGTAAAAACGGTCCAGACGGTGTCGTGTTTGGACTCGTTTCAATCAGACAAGTGTCACGGATATGTTGGTGAATGTTTCATACGAGGTTGCTTCATTTCTCGATTCTCGCATGTGCGACGTTGCTGCGAAAGCAAAAAGCAATTTGCCGAATTATCATCGGGCGGAGTGCCATATCGATCTGCATTAACGATTAATAATGAGCTTCTAATAGCGGTCCGGCAAAGTTATATTGGATCGGGTCACAAGTAATTTCGGATTTCTGGCTGTGCTGCAACAGAGAAGTGCCTGTCCGCGGGGGGTCGGGTACTTAAACGAGCCGGTCGAATCGATCGGTTCGTTGAATAAACAATCTCGTCATGCATTGAGCAAGCGTGTCCAAATTTTTATAGGATCCGTCGACGGTGCCGGACAGATTCGAACCCGTCTATAGAGAAGCGTTAGGATCCGTCGGTCTGCTGTAGAAGCACGTTCTCTGTTTTGCTGGGAAATCGGTCGGGATCGTAGCCTGAAGTAGGCTAGGAAGCAATCTCGCGAGACGACAGGATCGCATGAGTCGTTAACGAAATTCGTTAACGACATTCGTGCGTTCGAGCGAAATGAGGTTGGGTAGTTTAATCGAACGATCTCTCCTCGCCTGCTTTTCCTGTTCTATTCCCTTTTTCCTCCTCCAAGATGAAAATCGAATGAATCAGCCGATGTTATCCGCTTTCATTCGTTTCCCCGCGGATTGCTCGCCCGGAGTTTTCATTACTTGACAGATTAATGTTTCCCGCTGTCAAACAATTTCGGTACCGGTGCGATAATCCCATTTCCCCCCACCCCCGTCCTCCCCTCCCCCACCCCTTCGCGGCGCGAGAACTTTATTATTAATACGAACTTTCTTTTCCCCCGTTCGAACTCGCCGAGCAAACAAACGATCAAAGGACCGTTTATAATCTCGGAACGAAATTCGTTTCATCTCGAAACGTGTACCGAAAAAAAGAAAAAATAAAAACTGATTCAACCAGTCCCGTTGCATCTTGTTCGAGGCACACACACACACACACACTGTGTGTGTGTGTGCCCCCCATCGCACTCGCCGCAATCTCGCGCATGAACGCGAATGAAAAAAATGAACGGTGCTCGGGAACTCGCGCGAATTTCCAAGCCTCGCGATGCGTTAATTATCGAAACTTCCCACGCGAATTAAAGCAGCTTGTTCCGCAGACAACCGGAATTAAAAAGAAACCGGAGCTAAATAACAAAGCAACTGTCGGAGTCAATTGTAACGCGGCAGACTGTAACGCGATCGGACGATTGCTCGAAAAGCCGTGTGTTTTACGCGACGATTAGATTTCGCCAATTTGCGGCCGCAAATAATTCGATAACTGTCGTTCTCGATGAATGTCAATTTGACATTCTGGCATTTTTTTAACATTTTCTGAAGCCTATTTAGGAGGTTGCCAGCCTGTCTAGAGATATACAGCGAATTCCCGATATAAGTCACTGGAAGCCTAGCGTTTAAAGGTCCCTGGAACTACCCACACCACCGCGGGGTATACCCCGTGAGGGGCCAAGAGGCTCGAGAGCCACCGCCGAGGACATATAGGGTAAGGGACTCAACTACTGCGGGGGTACCAATTACTGTGCGTATATTAATTATACTTATTTTTAAAAAAGAGATATCAAATTTTTTCATTAAAATTAGTTAGTATAGATATTATGTATCTCTTTTCCAATATTCAATATGCTTCAAAAATAAGTGTGAATAATATAGGCACAGTAATTGGTACCACCACAGTAAGGGGGTCCCTTACCCTAGACGAGAGTAGGGTCATTTACGTGTCCAGCATGCACTGTGTATTTCAAATGCAACGTACGACGAGAACCACAGATTTCGTCTAAATGTCCCTCGCCAGACCCGCGCAAGAGACTTATATCGGATACTCGCTGTGCAATGCCAACCGTTTCAATAAATGTATTCTGACGTATAGAAAAATTGCAACGTGCAAATAAAATAAAACTGTCAACTGCGTGCTGTCATTTTGTCCGTATAAATTTCACGCAGAATTCTTTATTAAAAGTAACACGAAACAATGTATAGAAAAATGCAATTGCAACGTAAAGCTGTGCAGGGTGTCCTACTACAGGTGGGAGAAAATTCAAGGGCTGGTACTGCACGACAGAATAAAACGAAAATGAAGAATAAAAAAATTTCGATTTCGGCTTCATTTTTCACTTATTAACAATTAAACGTCCGCCTGAAACGCGGCAACCCGACCAACACAGAGGTGTACGTTGCGCGCGTCACAGAGGCGCGCGACAATCGCGTAAACAAATATGTGCACTTTTGTGAATACTCGCACTTGCGAGGATTTCATTCAATATTTGTGGACACAATGGACATGTGCAATCCATTTTATAGTAATCACGAATAAATGATGTGAGCCTGATTGTAAAATGAGAATGCATTGATCCGTTCCACTCAATAATTCCATAGGGCGGATATTAGAAATGCCATTGTGGATATTAACGTGTAGGCAGGTTCAATGTCGTCCAGCAATTAATTTTTTAAATTCTTAAAACATTTTCACCTCGCTGGGGCCCGAAATGAGAGCCAAAGTAATCATGGATTTGTCACTTGATACGCAACTATCGCGCGCCCCTGTGACGTACACAATGGACACCTCTGTTGGCCGGGTTGCCACACGTTAGGCGGATTTTTAATTCTCAATAACTCAAAGACGAAGCCGAAATCGCAAATTTTTTATTCTTCATTTTCGTCTTATATTGTCATGGAGAACCACCCCCTAAATTTTCTCCCACCTGTAGTCGAACACCCTGTATGAAAATCATGTAAATCAATGTTATTTTTCCGTCCCGGTGCGTACGCATTCCGAATTGATTTTGGTTCGTTGCGTTCGTGACTACGTATGATTTTCGTGGGCCGGCCATTCTCCCGAATAAATACATGATCCATACCGCCCGTTATCCTTGCCATGATCTCGGCGCGCTCGGTGTTGTTCTCCTATTCTTTTTCTCTTGGTTTTCGTTTAACCGCTTGTTCCCGTCTCGCTCCGTCGTTTGACCCGTCGTTCTCCTCTCTTTTTGTCCCCGTCCCTTTTGGTTACCTACCATTACTACGTAGCTATCATCTCAGCTGTTCCGTAAACGCACTGTTTGCATCTCGTTACCGGGATATTTGTTTATGATTTGATACCGTGTTCCTAGGTCACGGCAAACAGTATAGGAGGTTCGAAACATGGGGCCGGCGCTACTTGATTTCCCCGACAGAGATCGGACCAATGTTTCGTGATGTCCGTTTCCTTTCTCTTCTGATTTTTCTTTTCGCGGCACATCGACGCGTGCCACTGCTAGACAAAAGAAATTCTCAACAATAATAGCTCCAAACTTTGTGGCAGACTACACACAGGGTGTCCCAAAAATGTTGTACTATGATTTCTCTATATATGCCGCCAGGGTCTGGACGATAAACGTCGCGGAATTATCCCCACTATCGCGTGGGGTCTACGCGTGCACGTGCCGCTGCTAGACAAAAGAAATTCTGAAAAATAATATCTCCAAACTTTATGGCAGACTACACACAGGGTGTCCCAAAAATGTTGTACTATGATTTCTCTATATATGTCGCCAAGGTCTGGAGGATAAACGTCGCGGAATTATCCCCACTACAGCGGGGTATACCCCGTGAGAGTTACGAAGCTTGGAAGGCCTCGGGCGCCGAAGAGTGTGAACATAACCGTGTTGTTGACATACATCGAGAATTCACTGTACTTCCTTGAAAGGGTTGATTCCTGGCGTCATTTGCAGTCACTTTTTCCTTTGCGAAAATGTCCTGCGCGGCATTGTCGAGGAGTTATTAACGAAAAACGCGGACCAATCAGCACGCAGCTATAGGTGACGGATTTCGGCTCGGCCAATGCCAACGCCACGCTCAGCGCCACCTATCGCCGAGCCGGAATCCGTCTGCTATAGCCGCGCTCTGATTGGCCCACGTTTTTCGTTAATAACTCCTCAACGAAGCCGCGTAGAACATTTTTGCAAAGAAAGAAATTGTTACAAATCACCTTAGGAAAGGAAAAAAATCATCATTTTCAGGGAAGTACATCTTTAGGGCACTCTGTATATCGAAACTCTATCGAGATCGTAAAAAAATCATTCGAAGCATTTGTTACATTTGTTAAGTTAAGACTGCTTGATTCTTTACTAAAGCGTGCATAATGTTGTTTATTTTTTTATGACAGCGTTGAATATAAACAAAAAAATTACGAACAGATATCCCTATCTTTTCGCATATTTTTCTGAATCTTTCAATCAATTTATAATGATTTCACGGTCCCGGTCTCTTTCCGCAATCCGTATTTACTAATCTGCCGGTCGTGCTTAAACAAACACGAATCACGAACTGTTATTCCACACTGTATTAACTGAATTTCCCGTTCAATACCCGTCGTCATTCAATAGGTCATGCGACAGGGACGCGTAGATTTTTTGCATGCGTCATCGCTATGCCCCGCTCGCGTACGACAATATTTACGTTTGCATTTGCAGAAATTTGTCGAAGTGAATATTGTGGACGATATTCAGCGCGTTATACAAACAAGCATACCCGGGGCTAGTGAAAACATAAAATACAAATTTCTGGCAGCTTTTATCGTGTTCGTGTCGGGCTCATTTCTAGTTCATTGCAAGAAAATATCGTTCAACAACTCGTACAATTTCCTCTGTAACCGGAGACAAATCGAAATCATCAATGATTTCTCTATATACGTCGCCAAGGCCTGGACGATAAGCGTCACGGAATTATCCCCACTACCGCGGGGTATACCCCGTGAGGGGTCGCGAAGCTCGAGAGTGCAAACATAACTCCGGTATCCTACACGATACATGACGCTGTCAAGACGGTTGTTGACATATATCGAGAATTCACTAGATTTGAACGTGTTTAAAATTTTAAGAAATGCAAGTTACCCTTTCATCCCAGAATTATTCCAAAAAAGATTCTTTAGAATTTTGGATTCGTTGCAGACATATTTCTTGTTTGAAACTAAGTGCATAATGAAGACGCATGGAGAACAATCGGCTGAAGGAGTCGAATCCAATGGAAGGGGTGGGGGAAACCACGTAAATACAAGAGCCACAATAGAGACCCGTGCATATCGCGTACTTATTGCATCCGTCTACCTGTACACGCGCACCTGGCCGCGCGTATGCGAGTACAGGCAGGTATGCATACATGAATGTCGGCTGCATATTTTCGGCAGTGCAACGCAATATCAACGTACCACAAACCACGCGTGCGACACACACGCACACTGCGTTGTATACCACACCATGAAATCGGATATTACATGTTCATCGGGGAAGGGTATATTCGTGTTATTCTCCCTCGCACACATGCTGGTGCGCGAGCGCGCGCGCGCGCGCGTTACATTTACCTATTGCGAACTCATGCATCACGTATTCCCTAGCTACCCTCATATCACGTGTAACCCGCGCATACATACATACCCGGGCCTGGATGCAATTCGTGATTTATACAGCGAATATTAACAAATTCTTCAACGCCCCAAATTGATTCGTAAAACCGACCCCGGTATTATGAACCCCGCGACGATGAATCGAACCCGAAGAACTATACAACATATATACAGGGTCATCCGTTTTTAAACGGCCAAACGTCAACCAGCTATAGAGGACCCCAAATGGAACAACTTTCACCTCTAACACTTTTTTTTTATTCGAAGTTATTTCATTCAGTCTCCACGGCGTGCCCCATGTCAAAAGAACCAAGATCAAAAGGTCATGCAAAAAAGTTGACTCAATAAAAAAGATGCCCCTATTTATTTCAAACCAAACAAAGGAAAAATCATCAAGATACATAATTGCAGTCCTAATATATTTAATCTTAAGTGAACGCAAAAAATGACGGGTTTTTGCAATTATCTAAAAATCAAGACCGAATCAAAAAAAGTGTTAGGGGTGAAAGTTGTTTCATTTGGGGGTCCTCTATAGCTGGTTGACGTTTGGCCGTTTAAAAGCGGATGACCCTGTATATAGAACGATATAACTTCGGACCGAAACAATTTTTGTTCCTCCTCGAGCTTGAGCGGCCGACGAATTATTCAAACGGACCGTTTCAACTGGCTCGCGTTGTGAAATAGGAACAGAGAAATCGGATTAGATACAACGAACCCGTCGTGTGACCTCTTTACTCCACGGACTTCGATCCATTCAATTCCCTGCGATAGCGTTCCGATTCGATCGCCTAGGGCAGGCCCGTTCAACCCAAGGCCCGCGGACCACGTTCGACCCGCTCTCCCACTTCTTCACTCCGCTGGAAGTAACGTTCCTCCACTATTTGAGCATGGGATTTGTTTCTATCACGGACACACACCTATCGTATATTATAACATAAGAAGAAGCCTGTCGGGTAACGGAGAGATTGACGGTGGCGACCGTGTGGCCCGCGACGAAGAAGAAGTTGAACAGGCCTAGTTACTGATCGAGTCCCACGTCGCAATAATTTTATTCGGCTGAAAACAGTTACACATTGATCAAGTCTTACATCACAACAACTTCATTTCTCTAAATACGTTTACTCGTTGATCGAGTGCACAATATCTTCAATTGGAGACAATCGCTCGATCGAATTGGAAAAAATACATGGACAAATGAAAATTCTCGTTCTGCACAGTTCACAGTTAGCCGTGTTCGAGCGATCGATCGCTCCACGTAATCAAAGTGCACGCGGGGGTAACAATGTGCCCCTAGAAAAGCCTGTAATAAGCATAAGGCGGCGTCAGGCGCCAGCATATGCATCGGAGCACCGGGAAGCACCGAACCGAAAAACTGGACCGAAGGGAAGTTCCCGGGCGGACGTGTTTGCGAATAAAACGTAGAGAATCGACTAATGGCTATATGTGTATAATATATGCGGAATACTACTCCAGCAGCGGGGACCGGCAGACGTCAGAAACAACCTCGTGCTAGCGAAAATAATGGGGGCGGGAAACGAGCGAGTGCTCAAGAACACTGGCGCAAGTACCAGAGAGATGCGGCTGAGCGATTACGGCGCGAACCGTTTCTCTTAGCTTAGGCTCTCGAAGATCTATTCACAAACCTGGGAATTCCGATCATTTTTCTCTTCTCCTCCTCTACACCTCCCCCCCCCCCCCAACCCTTTCGTGGAAATCACAGCGCCGTAAAAAGCGTCGCTGTCTAAACACTAAGGACGCCTTTTATTCGACCGAAACGCTCTCGGATTCATCGCAACATGCCAGTCGACGAATTTAGGCTAATTATTATTTGAAACCTTGTCCTCCTTGACGATTTCTATTCCGAAATTTATTCTAGACCTTCTCCTGTACTTGGTTTTTGCCGTCTTGTATCGAATGAAAAGCGTACAGTGAATTCTCGATATATGTCAACAACACGGGTCTTGCCAGTGTCTTGTATCGTGTAGGAGACATGTCCGAGCAGTGTTATGTTTGCACTCCTATACCTCGCGTATAGGGTATACCTCGCGGTAGCGGGGATAATTCCGCGACGTTTATCGTCCAGGCCTTGGCGACATATATAGAAAAATCACTGCACAGCCAAATAAAACAACGCATTGTCTGAACGGTTATTTCCCAAATAATTGATTTCGATAACGCCGATGTGTGTGATGTCGCATACGAGGGTGTGTGTCGGTAAAACTATTTGGAAACCGTGTTATAAAAATGTCGCATCGTAGGAACACTGTCGCAATTTTGCGCACCGTGATTTCGGAATGTCGCGTTATAAGAGGGGTCGGCTATACCTCGTTCGTCGTAACTGCTCACGGAGGGGGGAGGGGCAGGCTTAGAATGCCAAACATAGCAAAACTTGGATCCGGCGCGGTGTTCAGGGTCGTTCAGGACGATGTCGCCATTTGACTATGACATCAAACAGGTGGCATAACATCACGGTAGAGTAACGACGCAAGGTATTAGGTATAGTGTGTACCTTGAACCGGCGTCGTCGTCTATACATTCCCGGGCGCTGTTACACGGTGTTACACGATCATCTCTTATCGCGTGTAAGGATATTTCTGCAATTCCCTAATCGTGCACGTAACCTATCTATCTGTTTACACGTATGTATCTCTATGTACACATAGACGTACTCACACGCACACACACACACACACACACACACGTGGGACGGCGGACGCACTACAATTTATCGCATTAACTTCCGTTGACGCCAAGTTTCCAACACGTGCTCGCCGGCTCCTTTCCAATCTTCTTTATTCGACGGAAGTCTCAAGAGTTAGAAACTGCCAGCACGCGGTGCTGTCCACCATGTGGTCAATAGCGAGCAGATGCCGGTGAGGAAATGGAACAAAGTTTCCGGTGGAGGGGCAGGGGAGGGGGGGAGGGGAGACAAAAGCTCCAGGAATCCAGAACCCCCCCTCCCCCTCCCCCGCCCAGTATTTAGAGTCGTTCAACGCCCGTACACTTTTCATTTCGTTAATACCAAGAAGATTAATTAAAGAATTTCCTCTCGGTCTTCCCCCCCCTCTCTCTCTCCACCATTTCTCTTTTTTTTCCGTCTTCTCCTCCACTACGCCCTTACTTTGAAACCGAATATTCTACTCGAGGGGGGGCAGGGGCGGGGGGAGGGGGAGAGGCACGCTCTCCAAGCCCCAAATTGCTCCTTCTTCGTAACTGCTGTCCTAAAAACCGAGTTTTAGGTCACGTGATTTAACTACCCTTCTCGTTTTGCGAACTATAAGTTGAAAACTGGCGTAACGTTCGCGGCCGCCCCGCGAGTTCAGATTTCTTTCGCTCGGTTTTTCGAGAGGATCTGACCGGGTGCCTGGGTGTGTCTTATACGGTGAACGATTGAGCCTTCGCGAAAGTCGAGAGAGAGAGAGAGAGAGAGAGAGGGAGAGAGAGAGAGAGAGATAAGACACCGGAAAGTAACGGTTGCAGACAAGTCGAAATCCATTGTGTATCCGGTGCCGCGAAACTTGGTTGTGCCGGGCAAAATTACAATTGTAGTGTGCTATTCGATACTCCGTCGATAGACGGGAACGTTTACCAGGATTTTCCTGATTGAAACGAGCCCAAACACGGCACATTTCGAAGCATGTTTGCTCGTTTAATTCACTGTTCAGCGGAACCTCTGTTATCCGAACCGACGAATTCCCCACTGTCGCGTTCCACGTGAAATTCAATCTGAATCACTGTACAAGCCAATAAAGGTTTCATCCGGCGCTGCAATTGAAAAACTCGACCGTTCGGATAATCGAGGTTCTACTATGTCGTGGATCAAACGAGTAAATACGATCGATATGGTGTCGTGTTTGGTATCATTTTAATCAGGGAGATGTCGCGCATATGTTAATAACGGGGTCCTAAAGAAATCCTCAGATGCAAGGAAGCTTTATCCTTTTCCCACGGTCGAAGCTAGGGGTAAGAGGTCAGAAGAAGGTGTCTGTACACAATATACGAGCCGCTCGCTTCGTAACAGATAATGGAGAAATGTGATGAAATAATATACATATGCCCGAACCAAGTGCTTTGACACTTAACCCTTTGCACTCGGCGCTATTTTCATTCGAAAACTAAATTTTTCTTTCGTCTTGGTATATTTTCATTTTATTCATAGGAAACTGATCCGATTTCCAGATATAATATTTAAATGTTTAGTGATCTATTAAATACAAGTTTTGTAATGTAACAAATATTTTGTAATATTTTTTGTAATTTCCTTGAAATAATGCTACAACAATTTCTAGTGGTGCTTCAGAGTCACCACTCGAGTGCTAAGGGTTAAATTTCAAATATTTCAAAAAGTGGAGTTAATCGATTTTTCCTGTGAACGGCTCATGTGTAAATGGCATTTAGGTCCCGAATTTTTCACATTTATCAAGACATTATTCTATATAAACAGTTCTTGAACATAATGACGAATTACGGTGAACTCTCGATATATGTCAACAACACGGGTCTTGTCAGCGTCAAGTATCGTCCAGGAGACATACCCTGTTTACACTCCTCGCCCTTCGAGGTCTTTCGAGCTTCGTGACCTCTCACCGCGGTAGCGGGGATATTTTCGCGACGTTTATCATCCAGGTCTCGGCGACATATACAGAGAAATCACGGTATCCTCTCTACAAGCTCTACTAGAAGGAACGCTGCTCGCGAAAACAACGTTTCGCGAAATCCCCGGTAACCGATCGGTCACTGTCCAGATCGCGCAACGACCCCTAAACCGCCATTATTATCGCCATTATCGTCTAGCAAAGCATCCACATATATGTATCTATAATAAACTGATCGGTTTCAGTCGTGGGGGCCAGCAGCAGCAGCAACGCCGATATTTCGACAACCGGCGCGGCACGACGGAAAACAAAAACGAAAGACAGAGAGCGAATCTATTATATATCGATCGGCTTTTCAGGGAAAATTTACGTTCCACTCGATAACCATGCTCTGTGTTTCCGCGGCCTGAAAAAGGCAGGTCGCGAGCCGGCCCATTAAATCTGGATGCTTTCATTTTACCGGAGCAGAGAGAAGAGCAGACAGGGCTGGTGTATATCCAAAGACGACAAGACAAGGTCTTCCCAAAGACGGAGAAAGGAGGAAGAAGATCGGGAAGGAGGCGTAACCTCCTGTCTCTCCTTTACCCGAAGCTGTAACCGACCCACTTAATGCCAGCCGCGTCTACGATGGAGAGATTCGCTAAGAAAGAAGCTCCAACGAGCGTGACTAATGCGGGGTTATACATATACGTTTCTCTGGATAGATACGAAAAAACCCAAGGCAAGGTAAAAGGGAGCAACCGGTTCGTTCTAGACCCTGACGAGGTACACCTCTCTCTCTATCACTCTCCCTCTTTCTCTCTTCGGGGTTGCAAACGGGAAACGTATTCAGAAGGCAGAAGCGTCCAACGACGGAGGAGAGTCCGTTGTATCCGCTAACAAATACGACGGTATCCCTCTTCGCCGCCCTCCTAGAAAGAAAAAGTCGGACCTAGACCGAGGAAAAACCTGGATAGGGAACGGATAGAGACAAAGAAACAAACGGGAACAGAATGGATGAAAGCAGAAGAGAAGAAGAACCGTGGGAGAGACTGCATAGACGCAACCGGCTTGACAAGTGGCGAACGTATTTATTTAGAACTATCAAAGCACTCTGCCAGTCCGATTTGCCACCTGCTGACCCACCGGGACAAATCTTGAACACGATTGGCGAGGATGGTTTGTGAGGATGGTTGCTAAACTGCTGAAGACCATAGTTGTCCAGCAACTTGCTGTTAATCTCTGTGACAAACCTGTGTAATAATGCCAAGAATATTCTCTGGTATTTTTTCTTGTAAAGCTAGACTGTTTTAACCCTAAAGGGGCGGTTTGAGTGAACCGCGCGAGTTGGAAAGTGTAATGGTGGCGCCATCTGTGGTGACGAGTTCTGGAACTAACTTTCCCTATCCTTGCCATGTGTGAGACGAAGATGAAGATACTTTGTGACAAAGACAGAGAGAGAGAGAGAGAGAGACGAACTTATGCCACCTACTTTTTAGACTGTCTTCTAATCCCCTGGTATGTACGCGCAAAACATAATGAGCAAGGAGGTATCCGATTATGGCAGAGATGAAGAATATTAATCTGTGATTAAATGTCTCTTGACCATATTGCCAACTAAGTTTTTTTAGTAAAAATAGGTAATAGATCCCGAGGTACAGAATAACTTTTAAACATTTGTTGACATTAATTTATTAATGCCCACACGGGCACGGCTGCCAGCCCTTAAATATTTTTAAATTACAAATTGAGGTATCTCATAAGCAATTTGAAGTAGGAATTAATGTTTGAAATCTTAAAAAGCATCGTTAAAAAAATATATCTGTTTAATTCGAATACGTTTGTCGGAGAATGTAACATTTGATATAATCACTTGATTCACCTTCTTACCGACGAAAATTTCTTCAGTGGCCTTCTTCACCGACGAGATACCGTCGTGGGCCTTCTGTTTCTTACTCCAGCTAAAATCTATCCTAGAGGGCGGTAGAAAACACCGCATTTTTCGAGCGACACATTCTCCCTGGCAGTCTTTCTAAATATCTCGTCGGTGATTGGTTCAGAGTCGTATCTTCATCATTTATCATCGGTATATGGTCTAAAGCTCTCGTGGATCTAGTTACAAGATTTGTCGTTCGTCAGAGTAGAGGGCGTAAAAAATCTACTTGTTGTTAACGATGTCGGTATTTCAGATCGTGAGACACGAAACCCCATATGGTGATTGGTCTACTCCTATACCTCGTCTGTGCGTCGACTAACGACCAACTTCTCTTCGATGAGATATCTTCAGAATTGACGATAGATTAACACTGAATATATGCACAGGATAGAATTTCCTGTAGAAATACATATATATTGTGTTGTGGGCGTTTTGTTCATACATGCCATTCGTTTACGATACCTCGGTGGAAGTTTAGTATGTAAACATACGGCTTTTCTTTGTACAAATATAATGTGCTACTGGGTTTCGGCAATGTCTCGTTGACATTTGACATTTGTGTTCACGGCGCTGTATGTAGCTGTATAGTATGTATGTATTTCCTGTCAAACACTGTGCCGCGTTAAAGATTACAACAATGAGCTGGTTTTAATAATTATCGTTCAAGGTTTTAATAACGCGCTAGGATAGAAGAAGGTAGTGAGGCACGCTATGGAGGGTGTCAACGGACAATTGCAGACCAAATACCAAAAAATTGCCACAGAATACTCAAAAGTAAGGATAGCAATTGTTTAACACTGCACTTGCATAACATTGCTACCTAAACATTTGCCAAACGTTTATTTAGCCCCCTGTGTGCCCCTTTTATTTCGCTCAATGCTTTCTGACACTCGTTACACGCTTGATAATTACTAGAAATTTCATACTTTTAGATCCGTGCTCAAGCAAATGTTCTAAAAAAGGCTGTGATCGACGAACAAACGCGTAATGCGGATATTCGTGAACAATTGAAAGAGAAAGAAGTGGAACTTCGAAGAGCCGATCAAGAATTAGATAGTTTATCTTTTCGAAATCAACAATTAACCAAACGTATAACCGTATTGCAGGAGGAACTGGACAAAGCGCAAAATAAATCTAAGAAAGGTAAGAATAAAGTATCGGATAGCAAGAGCCAAATACCCACACCACCGAATCATATCTTGGATGAAGAGTTTCAAAAGAAAATAGTCGAGAATGCTCAATTATTGTCTCAAATCAGTGATAAAGATAGCGAGATTGAAAGCTTGAACAAAAGGATACAGCAGTTGGAGTATAAATTAGATCACAGTGAAAAATCTAAGGTTGAATTAGAATGTCGGTATCAAAGTACAATAGACAAGTTAGAAATAGAAAGAAACGATTTACAAAGAAAGTTAAATGAAAAGCAAAAGCAAGAAGAATCTGTGTCATGGTCTAGCAACGAAGGTAAACGAGATGGATTCGAGTTAGATACCAGAATAGGACTTTCTAATCAACGTCAAATGGAGTCGTCTCCAGTTCCATCGCCATTAGCTTCGCGTAGATCATCAAAATCGATTGGTGAGGGCAGGCCTCCCAAGTCTCATGAAGATAGTAATGATTTCGATTTCTCAAAATCATGTGACTTGGAGAAAGGAATGAATTATTGGAAAGCACAGTATCACATACTCAAATTAAAGTATGATGAAATTGAACAAAAAGAGTATTTGAGCAATGAGCAAGTGGAGAGCGAGTCCTTGCAACCAACAAAGATAAATCATATGGTAACATCTACATTCTGTGTATACAAATTTCTGTTCTTTATCCTGCAATCTAATCAATGAATTTTTCCAACAGATCGGAAGATTAACAGTACCTTTTCCTATACCGGAAGAAATAGAATCTCGCGAAGCTAAGATCAGAGATTATTTTCTAGAAGAAATCGACAAATTAATCACTGAGAAAAATATTTATCATGTTAAAAATTTAGCTATGGCTGCTAATGTAATTAACTTGGTTTTTCATGTATCTTTTTCTGCAAGGACTGTGTTAGAAACGCGACTAAATGTTTTATTTCAAAATACATTTTCAGAGTGAAGTTTTACAAGTTCATTTAGACACGAACGAATCGAAGAGAAAACAATACGAGTCTGCACTTACGGAAGCGTCCTTACAGGAAGGAAATTACAAAGCTCAGCTCAGTACTATGAGCGAGCATTTAGCGAACATGAACGAGAAACTTATTTCTCAAACAGAAGAGATACAACAACTCAAATTCGAACTTGCAAACAAGGTAAAAATTCATTGACAAATGAAGATGTTAATACTTTCCGTATTTTGTATGTGATTTCATAATTTTCAGAACAATAAAAAGGGAAAACAGAAGTGATATGAGTTAGGTTACAAGTTAACTATTATTGACATTCCATCAGCGACAGAAATGAATCAGAATGGTCGGCAATTTTAATTTCACCGAAACACGATGTACCTATAAAACAATAATTACAAGTTTCAAACCTATCCTCGTTAACGTCATGAAATCAGTGTTACATAATTTATCAAGTTCAAAAAAGAATTATTCTTAATGTTCGTTTCTTGAACACTTATAATACAAGAACCTACATTTTACATAGAATCATAAAATATATGGTATTAACATTTACACATATTTACAATGAGTTTATTACAATGTTAATCGAACAATTTGTTCCTCTATACTCTGAATTAAAGCTTCTGTTTGTATTTTAATTGTTATAAAATAAAAATGTATAAGCATATACATAACAATATTTTTAAATATACAGTGTCTAACAAGTGTGACAGAGCGAACAAGAAAAATACGTTTCTCTAGTCCAAGCGTTAACAATTTTCACCATTATTTGGCCAAAAAATTGATAAATATGATGCAGATAAAATTCTTTTGCTCTAAATTTCAATATTCTATGTGCAAAGGAACCATTAGACTTTTATAGAAAAACTGGCTCCGCAACTACAACCTTGTTCTGCTAAAGGATTATTTGTTATCCTAAAAGCAGAACGTATTAATTCCGTATGATATTCTATTGTCGCTCCTTTAATATATTCTAAAGATGTAGCATCTATAACCACTTTGGCACCGTCCTTCTGAAATACCCTGCAAAATATTTTCTAATTGACTTCTACAACAAGAATAACATACTAGAGACATCTTCTATTTGTTCTCTACAATCTTACTTATCATCTTCGTTTATATTTGTGTCCAAGTCGAATTTATATTGAAAACCTGAGCAGCCTCCACCTTCCACCGTTACCCTCAAATAAGCATTGTCATCTGTAATTTCCTTCAAACGTTTGACACAACTATCTGTAATAATGATGCCACTTTTTGGCTTAACGGCAGCTGCAGTAGACATTTCTTTTGGCATAGCTGTAGATACATTATACCATGGTGACCTGGTAATTAAAGTTATTTATAATTAATTTATTAGCAATATAGGATCGCAGCTATTACAAAATAACTCGAAATATTTCCTTTTTATTCAATGCTATGTAAATGTTCTGTGTTCAATTATTCAAAATGATGAGAGTTTCTCGTTCTACTAACTTTGCAATTGAAAAAACTGCGACAAAATATGTAAATGAAAATATACTTACGTCAATAAACGTGAAAAATATCGATTTGCGACGAAATTAGAGGAGAGACCCCAAATTGTATATTTCAATTTCGCCATATTTCTGACAAGCGTAAAATAATCGACAATATCATAATACATAGATACGAATGAGAATATTATCAAACACTATCTATCACCAAAGTCATAGAATAATTATTGAAAACATTGCTAATGTTGTGAACCCTTACTAATAGTATTTAGTCCTAGTTACATTAAAATAATTACTGACGAAAATGCCACGGACCACGGACTTTATTCTTATACCTCTGCTTATACATACAAAAGTTTGCTCCAGCAGATTTATTATGCTTCCTCATGAAAATTCCTCGTTGTTTCACATGCAAAGAAATGTGAAACTTAATCGATTTCACGAAAATAATTTATTGCTAATGAAATTGTCGATTCTAGCTAGCTCCATGGTAATATATTTCCCTTCCTACATCAATACTTGTCGAACAAACAACACATATGCACTAAATGATTATTGTAAACTGCACTACGACTTGGTGATGCAACCAATGTGAGCTTGAAATTACATCGTTGATTAAGAAAAAGATAGATGTTGTTCATCTGTTCGCTGCCATTGATATATGGATATTGGCGCCAACTGACGGTGGAAATTAAAATCTCAAGGTAAGAAAAAATTTAACAACTCGGGAACCAATGATTCAATATTAAAGTTTTTAGTATGAAGATGTCGATAATAATTTAGCGCATTAAATCTATGTCATAAGATTGCATAATTAAGGCAACATAAACCCTCCACGGGCACATGACAAGATTTGGAAAAGGAAGTATTTAATAAATTGCAAAACAGATGGATTCGAAAAACGTTGTTTTTCAACTGAAAAAATTTTTATTAGATGCTTTGGAGTTTATAATTTGGCCCACCTAGGTAAAATTTTGGGAACCCATGGTTTACTTCTCTTCAACAAATTCGTGCTCGTTTAAATGTCGAACGCGAGCGAATATTTAAAAGAGCGTGGACGAATTATTCACGTAGCGTACCGACCGTATTGTATTGAATTTATTAATTGTATTGATCAAAACGTCCGACTTTTTTTTATATTTATCAAATTGAATAAGCGTTCTCCGATCATTCTGAACGTTCGGCGAATACTTTAACGAGCATAGACGAATGCTCGTTTCAATTTCAATTTTGTTGGGAGCGCGGGCCGAACGAGCATTCGTTTGTTTGATCACAAGACATCTCATTTAGTGGAATCGATGGGAACATTGGCACTTCAGCAGTGAAGAACAGCAGAATTATACATGTACGTTTCTTTATTTTTTATTAAAATTAGAAATAGGAACAAATTTAATATAATTTAGATAATACACTTGAATCTGATACTGTAGAACACTGGGAATCACAATCGGAATAAGGACTAGAAGTACTTTGTGCAATAGGTAAGGAAGTGGCAACGCGCGGATGATTAGAATTTAAATGAGGAGGAATCGGAGAGATAACAGGAAGTGTTGGATACACACCATTATAAGGGCTGTTTGTTGTGGAGGTAGCGCAAGGAGGTGTATGAGGAGGATGGGGTGGATGCTGCATGTACAAGCCATTTGCAATGGCATTAATAATAGCAATTTTTACATTAGCTTTCCGTGAATTGGGAATCATCTTAAAGTCGTGTAAAAGTGAGAGCAAAAACAGTCTATCTGGGTCATTTCCTTCCCCATTCTCCTGTATACACTTCAGACTTTTAGCCAAAACAGCTGCCAAATCACTCTCACAGTCGGTTGTCTTTCTCTTTCTGCACATTGGATTCAATTCATCGATTGGAGGTGTAGTAAGTAAAACAGACAGTGGTACCTCGGTTGCCTCGATCGATTCATCCGCTTCGATTTCATCCTCTTCCATTTGACTAAAACTGCTGTTCGACCTGTGAAAAATTAAGCAGGCCTGATAAATAATTTTCAAAAGTACATTAAATAGTGCACATACTCTGCGTAAGACATGGATGGCATTAGAAATGACATCTGCTCAAAATACATATAAGTTTTCCATGTCCTGCCAGATCCTGATTTACAATGCTTCCTTTTCGCCAACTCTCTGGCAAACGAATTACGGAGATTCTTCCATCTTTTTTGTAAATCTCTTCCTGTAAGAATTATAATATTATCAATATTTGTACGTTGATTATTCGAGTTAGAAAGGTGTGTAATGGACAATCACAAAAATGTCATTCCTAATTACACAGAGCAACTTCAATTAGCAAATACCTTTAGGGAAAATTTTGTAGCAGCAGGTAATTTGTTTTGGTGATACGTAAAAATATAATTTGAAGTACACAAACTCTCGCCGTAAGTACATGATGATCTTTCTTTTTTCAAATAATAAACGTGAACCGAGTTATTTATTGATACACGTGAAATCATGATTTAAAAAAAAATAGTCCTTACCGATTTCATTTTGTTTATCTTTCTCCCATTTGTGAATATTCTCGTTACCGTAAATAGCAATCATAACCTTTCTCCAGGCATTTTCCTTTTTCCCTCTGTCCGCATAATCGCGATCGCTTTTATCCCACAACGCCGGAAAATTTTGAACAGTGGCGATCAATTTGTCGTTATCGAACATGGTCTCCATATCGAACAAATTTGAATCGGGCTGAACAAGACGGCAATTGTTCGAACGTTTCTTCTGTGGACTCCATACGAAATGTATCAACAATAACTAAAGTGTTGTCTACACGGAACAACAAACTGTTGGGGTGGACGCCTCCATGTGTGTATTTAATTTTTAGTACTGCGCATCGCGCGCGCGCATTAGTGGCCGCACAGTGCACGTACTCACGCGCGCATACACACGACCATTCAATTTAAACAAAGCAAACTCAAAGGAAAAGATTTGTACCAATTTGATAACGCAATCGTTCTTTATTCATAATATATAATTTAGAATAGTCAGGGTCAGATTACACTAGGCAGGTCAGACGCTGAGGGTCTATAAACGTTTCAATATAGAATTTGTGTGATGTTTTTTGTCTGACCCTTCTAGTATAATCTGGCCCTTACAAAAACCGAAACATGTGATTGCCATAAATTCCAGTCTTACAGCGGTCCCTCTCGTCCATTTTTTTTTTTTTTTCGTTTGACCATTCCGTTATTTTTCTAAGCGTGTTACGGCAAGCATTTTCGACATGCGTAATGCCCTTTCTAAACTTTAAAAAAAAAAATCTTGCGTGAGATCAGTGTTGCTCGAATCATGATAGAGAGAACATCTCTGCAGACTTGTCAAGTCAAAAAGCTCGCGGTTGTTAATATGTGTGTTTTTAATAATTATATTTAAACTAATCACTAGGTGCGGATTATTATGCAAAATAAATGTCGGCTGTTGCTATTGCAATGGACAGGAGCCAGACAGATATTGGATTCTTACTTTAATCGTTTTAACAAGTTGAAAATAATAATGTTGGTGTTTTAAAATTATTCTAATCTCTCTACTGTTTTAAATGCATTTTTGCTGCAAATGCATGAAATTCGCAGTCTAGTGATTACACTAACTCTGATTGTTGTGATTTGTGCTCCAATACAAGTGATATTGCAATTGCTATTAGTGCGAAAGGTCTGGAGGACACCAGCACTATTTGGAAGAGATTTTTCTAGGGCAGTCGGTCATCAGGTCGGGCTACAAGGTCTAGACGTCACTGTGCCATTTTTCCGTTCAGAATAAAATCCATACAACAAATATCTGTGTATATTGAAATAGACCTTTACCATAATCGTTTCATAAATGTTCTGGTAGCGTTTACAAGCGAGAAACGCAACCATCTAGCGGCCATGCTGCAAAGTATTTTCGTCGCAAATTTTTCTAGCGAGGACCGTAGCCATCTAACGGTCTAGTAATGCATTATTATTGTGATCAATTTTACAAGCGAGAATCGTAGCCACCTAACGGTCTCTTTGTGAACTATCACTCTATTTAAATTTACGCGCGAGAATCGTAGCCATCTAACGGTCTAGTATTGAATTATTATTGTGATCACATTTTTACGAGCGAGAATCGAAGCCATGTAACATGGCTGCGTAAATTACTATCAAGCGCGTTTCCCATATTTCCAAGAATGATTTTATTACTAGACTACCTGTACCTATAATAGACTACAAACTGTAATATCTATAAAATACAGTTTAGTATTAAATAGCTGTATACACGTTAAGGGCAAATTCAAGGTCAAGACATTAGAAGAATATGAGGACATTGTAACACTATTTTTGGCTTACTAAAATTACTATAAAAAAAGGCAAACACACAGCCTAGCAGAGAATGTTAAACGCAGGGTAAGGGACCCAATTACTGTGCCTATATTAATAATACTTATTTTCAAAGCATAGTGAATATTAAAAGAGATATTAACACTAAACCTACCGACATTTCATGTATACCTAATCCTACCATGAGCGGTCAAATGACCGTTTCAAAAAAAAATATGTATCTTAATATAGAAAGACGTTATGAAATTTTTTCGGAAAGTAAAGAATAAAGAAAGTTGTGAATATTGAAAAATGGGTTGTATGTATATTATAGGAAAAGTCAATAAGTTACATGGCGATACAGTAACGTTGTATACAAGAAATTCTAAACGAAATTTCAAAAACGGTCATTCGACCGCGCGTGGTATGTTTACTGTTGTTTTTTTTCCATTAAAATCGTTAATGTTATATATCTCTTTTTAATATATATTATGTTTCAAAAATAAGTATAATTAATGTAGGCAATTGGTACCCCCACAGTAATTGGGTCCCTTACCCTGAATAATTAAAAAAACAAATGATTGAAAGGAGAAATACAATTTCCCTTTGCAAAATACAAAAGTCCCTTTTATGGTCGTAATATAGTCCGTGGTTTCCTCGCGGAATGCATGCGGGAGATTATGCATTTTGCAGGCTCGTACCGGTGTTATGTATACAATACTTCAAACATCCTGTATTCTTCAATGGCAGCCGGTACACGATGGATTCGTAAGAGATACATATCCGGGAATACGTATCATGCTTGATTTATGTGAAGTACCAGCTATGATGAAACTGCAACGATAGATACGACTTACAAAACAACGTTCAACACCGTTTTGCAACTTCAACACGTAGACGCTCGGAGATCGGAAGATTACAACGGCTATCGTTCGTGAGCGATTGTGTTGAGATCAACGACTTCGCAAAGGATTTCGTTTGTCATTGTGTGGAATTATACTGTTCGCAGAAACTGATTTTGCTTGTACGTCGACTTCGCACGCACGTGGACCAGGAATAAAAATCTCTGGAATGAGCAATAATAAAAGAAAAATAAAACTAAAATGAAATTAAACATTTTCTCTGGAACAGAAATTATAGGAGAATCTGTCGCTTCTTTCAAGAATTTTTACGAATCGAAAATAGTGCAGTAACAGCCTTGATTCATTTGCATAAAATCCGCAGCCTATAGGAAGATATAGGAGCTAAATTTTTATTTATAAATTTAATTCATGAATTGGGAGATTAGTAAATAAAATCAATTCTTATCTGTAAATTCAATTGATCGATTGAGCTAAATGAAATCAATTTATTATTCATAAATTCAATTCATCAATTGGAAGATCCTGGAGCTAAATAAAAAATTCATGTCGATATTCATGAAAATAGCATGTCGAAGTTCTTTGAAGTTCATCTGACTATTATCAAAAATGCATAAAACCTTCTTAATTAGCCTTTGTCAAATGGCGTTTGATTGATTCCGAGCGAATGATCGATTGCGAAACGACGAAAAATACGTTTATTCGTGCAGACCCATGGAAACATAAACCACGACGCTAAGTATCCTAGACACGGGGACGTCTGTTGCATGATGTAACTCTTTTAAGTGACCATAATCCCATGGCCACCTCGTGGAAAGTGAAATAGGGGAATCGCTCGTTTCTGATCAATAACATCCGAATTTTAAAAAGGATAAACCCGCTTCCCAGTGACTCGGCGATTCTTCATCGATGACCTTGAGGATGCACCTCGTCGTTAACTTTCACCACGATGATCAACGATACTTAGAACAACGAAGATGGTCGCCAATGTCAGACCCGATGCAGTTCCTGGCTCGGTCCAGCTCCACAATTGCTTTTCTATCTGTCGTGGGAAACGTTTAATTTATTCCATGAAAAACGTCCGACGATTCTTTTACCTTGGAAGAGACCGTGATCGGAGATCGAAAGAGTTATGGCATCTTCTAACAGGCTAAAACACAGGACTTTTGTGACAAGCAATTTTTTGAAACATTTATTGTCCTTTCGAACCCACTCTTTTCAGGTCAATGTTAACTTTCTTGCCAGGCTTAATGGCTAATAATTTCATCTAGGAAATGGATGGGTAAAAATGGACCCTGTTCCTGCCATCCAAGCAGTACAAGCATACAAAACATTTAGGGTTCGGTTAGTTTAGGACTCCTATGGCGGAGTCATCTCCGACCCACGCCGATATTTCACTGTACAGTTTTCTTCCGATATAAGGCGACGGTTCGGGACCGGCTTTCGTCGTATTTCGGATGAAGAAGAAGAAGAAGAGGGGATAGCGATTTTCTTATTTCGGAATGAAAAGCGTCGTCTTATATCGGTATAAAATTGTACATATTGACGGTCGCTCGATCTTATCCCCTCCGCTACGGGTCATGAATGACCCAGGTAGAGCATACAGAGGGTTAATATTGCGAATACTGGTCTAGCAGTAGGAAGGCATAAATATAATAAAACATTTTCGCAGAAAACAAATAAGAAATAATTTCATTCTTTGCATTACTAGAGGCACAGTGGTTCTGAAATCACATTTAACCTAGAAATAATATAAATATAATAAATAATAGTATAATAACAGTATCCAAAAATAATATAACATACAAAATATAGCTATTTGAACAGAAAGGGCTATCTCTAAGTTTCTAAATGAAAAGTATTTTTTGTAATAATTCAGAACCTCCATTGTTAAGAGCAATATTTTTCCAATTAAATGACATAATTTGAAATGGCACTGGTTTCGTATTGATATCTGTAATATTGATCGAGTTACCGTTTTTTGAAATGACCTGGACAGTAATGGTTAAAAATTACGATCAGGATATCGTTATTCTACCAATTTCATCAAAACACGTAATTAGGTTTGTGTGACTCGTGGAATTGCTGCTAATTCGACGGTCCTTGGATCTCGTGGAACCCGATTTTATCTGTGATTCGACACGATGAACGAACGACAGGGTACATGAAGTTAGTAAACATGATCACGGGTTCGTCCGGCGAAAGGTTTAAGGTTACAGGATTATGAAATTCCAGGAGACGTTTGTTTTCGACCCTCCACGCTGCCGCCTAAATGTCACTGTACTTCGGGCAGATTAAGGAAAAACTGTAATTATATTAATTTAATTTCAAACGCTTTGGAATTAAATCGAGGTGAAAGGCGTCGAAAAATGGTAACCAATTCGGAACAACGAAGGAGCAAGGAAAAAGATTATAATAATTGTGATACTGAAAAATCAGGCATAGCATTCTCCCCAGATAATGACGCAAATATCATGAACTTTTACCACTTGCAAATGGGTTTTTTGTCGCTTTTCTTGCAACAAGCTAATTGCAACATCGATCATGAATGATCGAACAGATTTTTATTGGACATTCTGTAGACGTTTCAACAGGAATCGACTAATTGCCCAGTCTTTGTAGCCACGTGACAGAAATGCATTAATCATAATAAAGCTAAACTGATCATCCTGTAAATAAAAATTGTTTACATTGATCGAGCAGTAGCAATTTCGTTTCTGCCTTTTGTAATTTTAGCGAGCCGTAAAAAGTCTGTTGACGTTCTCGGATTCGTTGAATGTTTCCACGGTCTCCAATTATGCTCGTCTATTTTTGCCGGGAGAAAAATGCCGGTAGGAAGATCAATCGGGAGCACCGGCCATTTTGGAAACCAATGAAACTTTCTCGGTCGCAAATACAATAATAACAGGTTCAGAAAACTCTGCAATAACTTTCGCCCGATGTTTCTTTCCTGTCGTTCGGTCACTGTGCTATATTTGTCCACGGTATAGTGAGTGACGTTGCTGAAACAGCCTAAATCTGAACAATGCAAATATATAGTCGGAACAGCGTAGATCTCTTCTCTTTAATGAACACGGATTTACTAACCACACTATGCAAGAAATTGCTTTTCATTGTTCTGGTTGTTACGCAAAATTCTTACAAGCATGTTGAAAATAATAATATATGTACTCTTAATTAAGTTACAAATTTTCGTGCATTTGAAACTGCATATCTTCAAGAACTGAAGTACGGTAAGGCAGCCAATTACCGTGAGGGTACCACACACTGTACCTATATTAATTATACTTCTTTTCAAAGCATAATAAATATTAAAAAAGAGACATTAAATTTTTCTCATTGAAATCAGTTAATATATTATATACCTAAATCAGTTGAATATCTCTCTTTTCATATTCATTATGCTTCAAACATAAGTAAAATTAATATAGGCAATTGGTACCCGCACAGTAATTGGGTCCCTTACCCTACACAAATTAATGTGACCACTCTTAATTAGTTTTCTAATTTTCATTTCGATGTAACACGCATACGTCCTGCTCTCACGAATGATTATACAAAATTTTTAGTGAAGTTTGTAATGGTCATGCAATAATTATAAATTACAGTGACCATATATAGATTATATCACAGCGAGGAGCTTCAGTCGACACGTGTATAGTGAATTTTATTAATTTTTAGTTTGAGCACATCTCGCCGATCAAAATGCAAATGAGATCGGATGCGACGGTTGCGCAACAACCATAGTCACGCGAGGGATAACATGTTCGTATTAATATTTATGCACGCAGCCGGTTCAATCGGTTTTATTACTACGAGAATTAATTACTATGCGATTTTGAAATGTGCTTTTATGGCGGCGGCACAATAGGAGCAATTCGAATAAAGAATCAAATTTAATTGACTGTGTTTAGAATAAAGATGAATCATTTTCGGATGATTATGGTTAGAATTTATACGAGCAATAACCTTTTATAACAATTAATTGTAAACGGCTCTAAAGATAGATTACTGTTTTTCTTTGTATTTTAATGTTATTAAAAAATAAGAATAAGTTAATTTGGTTCCACATTTTTGAACGTAGATTACAAATGTTCACTAACGAGACCTTTTTGTTAAATAAGTTTATTAAAGAACATTAAGCTTTAAAATAAGAATATTAAGGTTACGAACATCAAGTTACTATAATAAACAAATATTTTAGAAATCGTCATTGGAATGGTACAGTAAACTATCGATTCTCAAATAAATATTTAACCCAAGATAATGAAAAATAAATACAACGAGTCCGTTATGCAACGTGGAACCAACGGTGACAATCAAATATTGACATAACAGTGGATTTATAAGGTCGCATGTTCGAAACGAGCAGCAAACGTTCGATAGTAAACATATTTCCCTTGTAAACATCAATAAGTAATAACATATACATATATATTTTTTTAATTAATTACCAAGAGATACGATCTCAAAATTGATGGCGATGAGAAAAACTTTACAAGAATTTCATTAGAACAGGTTTTGAAGTTGCCTCTAAAATAATGTGCCGTTCAAGGTCACTCTAAGGGGATAATGTCGCAGGTGGTTATCTTGATGCCAGTTATAAGAGGGCATAATGAAAGGAAGATGTTATAGTGCAAAAAATCCCCGATGACCTTGACGTGACCTTGATGGGACTTTCCCGGTACCATCTAATTGAAATGAAGTGTTTTTTTTACAGACGTTAGTGCGTGGGAATAATTAAGATGTTTATTATAAGCGAGACACTCTGTGCATTGTCAAGCACAGACTCGCTCTGCAGTCTTAAATATTGAATGAAAGTGTCAACGAGCGTAATCGACAAGGGTCAAGGCCTACGTGAGGGTCAATCCACGCTAAACTGATTACTTTTTCACGGGTGAATTTGTATAAAATTATAAATATAAAGCGGTGAATCTTACCGTGAAATTAAGGGTCTTAAGCAATTTTCACTTTTGTGTAAACCCTCTTACAATTTTTATTTTTAAAATTATTCAACTTGTACAGGTTAAAATTTCGAAATTTAGAAATATAATTCGAAATCTATTATAGCCATCACCGAAAATTTTAGGTACACTCTACAATCAAAATTCAACAATACGGCACCAAAAAATCGTACAAAAACTTTTTCCTGTTCTCGTGTTAATTTTAATCACAACAAATTTTTTCGATGTAACTAAATTTTTATACGTCATCTATTGATTTTTGTCATAAATGCACAAAATGAGCAGATGCAATTTAAAGTATTAAACAGAGTGAAAGAATTGAAAAACGTCAATCTATTCAATTAAGCCTGTTAAAATTGTAAATGGAAGATTGGAAGTTCTATTTTGCTCCAATTCGTTGCAATTGATGCAAATAATTTTCATTAAAAAAAAATTATTTTTATTAACAAAATTTTTGATTTTTTTTTAAATTTAAAATTCTTTTTTTATTTTTATTTTGCATTTAGATCTGCTGTTTATTTATAACAGTTCGTATATAAGGAATCTCTCTTTTTTCGAATTTTCCGTTTTCGCCGAGGAAAATCGTGACAAAATCCGAACGCACGATCGCCCAATTATTAGACTAATTACGAGTAAGGTCGAGCCGAGAAGAGATGGGTCCTTGTGAGTCAGATCAGAGTGGGATGAGTCCTCCGGCCTGGTGGGGACCATTTCTATATAATCGACGGTGAAGGTGCCCGTCTCTTCATATCCTATCAGTGACCACGTTTCTTTCGCTGTCGGACTCGTCCTCCGATTCGTACATACTCGTTCCGGGATAATCAAAAGAAAAGCGAGCGACAAGTGAGGCAAGGTGAGTGGATCGACTAAACCATACTAGCAATCAGTGCTCCGATTCGCATGATCCCTTGCGCCGCATTAATGCCATAATTCTGATGAACGCGCAAGAATCAACCTGATAGTGCTCCCTAAGAAAAAGTGAAACTGGCCGTTCTTGGTCGCCGATTGACACCTTTAGAAATCATTATTCAGAATCTGCAATTATACTTTCTAAATTAATTTTTGCTAGAAAAATTTCTTTTACCATTTTATTGGCCATTGTCCTGCATTGCTGTGAACTTCTGCATGGGGATGCTAGAAATTAATTATTAAATGTGCTACTTCTTCTTAGAAATTATTATTTAGAATCTGCAATTATATTCTTAAAATTAATTTTTGCTAGAAAAATTTCTTGTACCATTTTGTTGGCCATTGTCCTGCAATGCTGTGTATTTCTGTATGGGGATACTAGAAATTAATTACTAAATGTGCTAGGCACTTCTTCGTAGAAATTATTATTTAGAATCTGCAATTATATTCTTAAAAATTAATTTTTGCTAGAAAAATTTCTTGTACCATTTTGTTGGCCATTGTCCGGCAATGCTGTGCATTTCTACATGGGGATGCTAGAAATTAATTACTAAATGTGCTAAGTACTTCTTCTTAGAAATTATATTTTTAAAATTGATTTTTCTAAAAAAATTGGGGATATTAAAAATAGTTTACTAAATTGAGAAGGAGGGAATTTTAATTCATGAGAAAATGATTTGCCGACGTACTTAACGCACCCTCACATTTTTAAAAGTAACTTTGGAGGTCTTTCTAACATGAGCATTGTATGCTGATAAAACAATTAAAGCCCCCCTAAATAAAATTATTTGCTAAATATTTAAACATTTTTAAAGTAATTTTCGCTTTTCTTTATTTCATTTCAACTTTCGTACATTTTCTAATTAAGAGTATTTCACTCTCTAAAGATTGTTGAACTCGTCACTGACCAACTTTAACAACTGTTACACAATAAGATGAGCATTCCTCTCGTCGGCTTTTAATTAGAAGAAACCCGTGTTCGCTGGAAAACCATTTGCGAACCTAATCGACTGCATAAGGTGGTAGCCAGAGATCGTTAACACTGCCATAGAAAAATGGACACGAGTTGACAGAAATGACAGTGCTTTCATCTGTCCAGAAAAAAAAAACGGTCGTTACGTTGACACTCCTTAAGAGAAACTCCCGTTGACTTTAGGAAACGGACAATGAGCCTAAGAGTCACGATCCTTATCGTCTATTGGTATTCACTGGCTCGACTCTCACCGATTTTTTTTTTGCTGGCTATCTTAAAAGTATCGTGTATAGTATTTTTTCCGTTCTCTTCGAGGATTCTTGTGCAACCGGCTGTAAAGAAAGACAAAGAAAAAGATCAACACCGCGAATTGTTTTCTGCAAAAGAAATCATAAACCTGTTTTTGTAGCTTGCACAAAGCTTATTGTATAGCGGAGCTTTATGCAAAATTAAAAAAGAGGGTTTTTCTTAAATAATTTTCTACCTGAATTACAACAATCTGGAATGAAATAATTTTCTTTAACATGTTTAATAGGTTCAACATAACATAAGAGTATTTTAAAATTTTTCTAATATTTTCAGTATTTTCAATTACACCTACTCATTTTTTCTTTGGTAATTATGTACACATATTTATGCATGTATAGTTCACATTACTTATAGCTTAATTACTTACCTAGCTCATATAGGTAACTTATTATTTATATTTTGTACTTATACTTTTTAGCTATATAAGTTACCTATATAAAAAAAAAATAACAAAAATACAAAAATAGTTTTACAGCTATATAAATTATTATTTATATTTTATACATATACTTTTTAGCTATATAATTTATATAGCTGTAAAACTACTTTTGTATTTTTGTTACTTTCTTTTTTGTTTTATTTTAGCTTCCGTGTATGGCTTATAGCTTTGCAAACTTGTTGCAGATGATGCTGGTGCCACTGGCCGTGGTGCTTTTCGCGACCCTCGCGTTCGCTGAGCCCGCCATCAACGAAATTCGGCCACAAAGCAACAGACCAGGAAGATTCCTCTCGCTCCCAATTCCGCAAAAATGTGCAAACCGTGAGTAGACTTTTCGTTTCGACGTTTCGACACCGTTCTCTCGTGTTTACACGAGGGAACACTTTCCTCGTGAGCATCGCTTTACACAACACTCGAACGCGCATGGTCGACGAAGTATTAGCAAAACAAATTCTCGGACGCCTCCACGAAGTCTCTAGGAGTCTGTAAATAGTGAGAATCTTAAAAAGAACACTTCCTGGTTTCTAAAATTTCTTTGGAACATGGCGCGGTGAGGCTGATCGCTTTTAATCAATTTTCTTGATTAATTAAACATTGTTAGGTAGACGTCTTTAGCAGCCATGGCTGGATTCTGCAGAGGTTTCTGCCTTAGCTACAAAAAAAGTGGGACCAAATAAAATTTTATTTTCTGTGGCAGTAGCCTTTACAAAATTTCGGAAATCGCCATAAGCCATGAATACGTAAAAATTGTTAGTATTAAATAGAAGATATGGATAAACATCCATTTCTTGTCTTAATAGTTTTAATTATTGGTATGTGCTCGAATCAAAACGTTTAATGGAAAGTTTCTCATAGAAATATGTTTAACACAATAGCTTCTTACTGCTAATTTATTATTTCAACGGAATTATGGTGGTGCACCTGCACCACTCGAAACATCAAAACTCTGTGTGGACATCTTAGGGGATAGGTAACCTAATGTAGACCGGTGCGTCCTGAAGAATAAAAATATTTATAGTGTTAATAATGCTATTCATTGGTTAAGAATTATGCTTTGGGTCTGGTTTAGCTATATCTTGCGAAAAAAGTAACAAAACAAAAAAAAGTCTAAAAAAATTATTTACAGTATTATTAATCGTGCTGATTGTTTATGAATTCCACGATCAAGACGTTCCAGACGTTCGTTCAAGATTGTCTACTTTCCCCCGAGTTAGTCCACAATTATAAATAACAATGTCCCTCGGACGTGTCTCTGACCAAGACTCTGCCAATAATGGCACGAATTGAAAGTATCTCCCGGAATATCCAAGCAGACGGTCTCGGTATTAGAGATTAAGTAAATACTAACTTTCTAACTATTAACCTTGGAAACTTGTTTCAATCCTGGTCTTCAATACTGTGACCATCTAAAGTAGCTGGTAATCGATTCCTGCATAGATCCCGAGCGGGGAAGGGGAGGGGATGTTCTATGACTGATTGATCGATTCGACATTGAATGGATCCTTTAGAATGGAGTGTAAGTCGAGGTAGGCTACAATTAGGGTGCCACGTTGCGCACGAGTATGCGGATCATACTGTTCGACACCTGCTTTGTGTTCAATGCTAACCGGCTGGCCAATCGGAGAATCGTACGTGAATTATTACCTACGCGTTACTTCGTGCTTAAAAACTACTTTGCGTGGCTAATGAAAATTTAAACTTCTAAATTGTATAATTTTAAGTTTTCATGTATTTTCAATCATTTAATTCCGTTTTCCCAAGAATTACTCCGACTTTGCCCGGTATTTACTCTTAGGTTACTCTTAGGTTAGGTTCGATTTCGGTGTGCGACCGACCTGCCCTCTATGCGACTATTTCCCTGGTCAATATTCTGTAAAAAATATTTTGCAGCTGATAAAAATTGGTTCTTCGACAAGCTTATCAGAGAATGTTACACGTAGGGCAAGGGACTCAATTACTGTGCCTATATTAATTACATTTACTTCTAAATTATGTCATTTTAAGTTTTCATGTATTTTCAATAATTTAATTCCGTTTTCCCAAGGATTACTCCGACTTTGCCCGATATGTACTGTTAAAGGTTAGGTTCGATTTCGGTGCGACCGATCTGCCCTCTATGCAACTATTTCAGTCTATTCCATAAAAGATATTTTACAGCTGATAAAAATTGGTTCTACCACGAGTCTAGCAGAGAATGTAAAGGACTATATTAATTGTACGATTTAAAAATACATATAATTAATATAGGCACAGTAACTGGCACCCTCGCAGTGATTGGGTCCTTTACCCTAGTTTCTTTTTGGAATTGAAGAACAGCATTCCGGAGGAAATGACCGAGGGCCGTGTGGGGGCAGCACGGGGTCATTCTAATTATTAAAATTCCGAGTGCTGGACGAGTGCAACGCTCCCGCGTAGGCGAGACAACAATCGGTGAACGCTTCCGTGAATCCAGGACATTTAGATGCATCGGCACGTTCTACGGCCGACGGAAAGAAATCGAGGTTAAAGCTGCTGATATACGCTAAGAAGGCTCTCTCGCGCAATCCCGCTGTCGCGTATTCTTAAAAGCGAGGCACGTGACACCAGCTACCTGGACTATTGTGCAATCCGGCACCTGGTTGGCTCGCTTTTCACACTGCTTTAGTCAAGGATCGTCGATCGACACACATTTTCCTTCTGTTTCATCTTCGGTGAACTCCGCTCGGCCGTAGCGGATGCGGCATTGTCTCGACACGTGCGAAACATCGCCATACATCGCTGACACAATACGTAACAGAACCTATTTGTGTTCAACGGTGTCTGTATAAAACTTTTCTCGATACATCTGTCACGTTTTTCCGAATAGAATGAGTCCAAACACGACATAATTTGAACCATGCTTGCTCGTTTAATACACGATTCAGTGGAACCTCGATTATCCGAACTGATAGAGCAAATCAGCTTCCGCACGTGTTTTGGTTAGGGATCTTTGTATAAATCGAAGCTTTTTGAATCTTTTTCGACTGAAAATTGGTCACTTCTTGTCACAAAGAAGATGAACAATTCACCAACAATAATAAAACGAATAAACAATTCAAGCGGTATTTCTTGGCACTCGGCAGGAATAATTGAACAACTCTATCCCGTTTTGACTCGCTGTACACGTAACTATGGCTAGTAAAAAATGAACAGTGTCACCAGAACATCATATAAAATTGTCAAGCGGTAGCAATTACCGTGTTAGGCGAACGCATTAGTATCTCGTGGCACGGTAAGTGCTAAGTGTTGCTCTAGGGCTCTGGGAGACCCGGGTCTCTGGCTTTGCTTGTCTTGGCAACGAGAAAGTGCATCGTGAAGACGACAGTTAACGTTCGCCGTCGTCTCGGTGACCTGTTAACAAGTCCACGATAGAGTAGCCAGGTAACTACACTTGCTGAGCTAAGGCACATATGTAATTCTTAGCTCACTCGTGGCGGTTATGGCACGCGTCCAAAAGGTGGTCCCGTATCATGGTTCAGCAGTTCAGAATCAGCATGAGCGAACTTTTTCAAAAGTTTAATTGAAGTATCATTAGTACGGATTTTATGCATTTATGCCAAATTTGAATATAACTTAAAACAGTAAAAAAGTTGAAAGAATTTTCAAATATTGTTATATTGTTTTTAACCTATAAAAACTATTAATGTATACTAGAGTGAATAAAATATTTGTTGCAATTCGATTAGAAAGTTTTAAAGAAATTTATAAAATAATTTATAAAATAATTTATAAAATAATTTATTAATAAATAAATAAATAATAATTGTATTTTACAACTGTATTTTATGTTTAAGTATGGTCCTTTAGAAAAGAAAGTATTATGAAAGTTATAATTGACACGCATCCCTCTAGGAAATTACGCTGTATGGTGATTATACTGTCATATGGGGCGTTCATTGGATTAGGTATACAAAATTGTCGCCGCCATATTTGCGAAGCTCTCTCGGGGCAATCGCGTTTTCCAAGGACACCCTGTAGTATTTTTCAATTACCACGTCAGCCGCATGACATTTCCGTCATTAAACGCTGTACTCCGTTTAAAAAATCTCACCGCTTAATAATCAAATTACAACACAGAGACAAGATCGACTTGGGAAAGATGCACACCGATCAAAGGTTCCCGCGTCTATGAAATATCGCACACGTGTGCGGGCAACAGAACTTTCTCTTTTAGTGCAACGACGCCGCGTGAGATGTTAATTCATAACCGTTCGTGTGACGTCAGACGTAATAAAAGTATCCTTAACGAACGGTTTTAAACAATTTACGGCGGGAACAATAATTTCTTGCGAGTAGTTTCCCACCGGGGAGTCGAAGACGATCTTTTTATTTAAATTCATTTTGCGCAATATTTCATGCCCGAAATCATTGTGAAATAAGTTGAGCAACTTTTTCGGAAACTCAAATTTCACGGTTAATTTGTATATTATTATTTCTGTATTCCGATCATTAGTATAAAACTTAAATTGATCGTGCCGAAGGCAATCTTTTCTTGCGGAATCAATTGTGCAACGTTGTTGACAATCACGTTCCCCTTGTCAGCCCTGTGACATTTTCACATAAGCTCAGCAAGATTTCCATCTTCTATGGAGTCGTAAAAACGACTCTTTTATATTACTTCATGAGAATAGCAAGAATTCAAATTTTTAGCCATTACTTTTACAACGTAGAGCAGGGAGTTCAACTTGTTCCCCTCCGAGGCCCCATGGTCCCCCACCATTAGTTAAATCTCTTCTCACTACTACTTACGGAACGCGTCACGTGACTGGTTCGTGGCAGTAGAAGGGGAAATTAGAGTGGGGGAACAAATCTTGGCCCGCGATTCGGTGTGCGCACTACTACAAACGATGAAGTCTAAGAGTGGGGGAAGTACCTAAGCGGGGAAGGAACCGCGTGTGGCTCGCGGGCCGCATGTTGGAACTCCCTGACATAGGGCGAGGAACCCAATTACTGTGGGGGTACAGATTACTGTGTGCCTATATTAATTATTAGACAGCGGATCTATACGCAAAATCAAATTTTTTTATCTGGATTACAACAAATTTATTTTCTTTCTTAATATGTTTAACGGTTTGAAAATAATATAACAGTATCTGTAAAGTTTTCTAACATTTTTACTGATATGAATTACACCTAATTTTTGCCATAAATGCATAAAATTCGCTGTCTATTAATTCTACTTACTTTTAAAGTATAATGATCGCAAAAAGATCCGCGGAAGAAAATTAAGTATGACGATTTCCCTGTTGTGCATTCTTCTACGATTTCTTTGTCGCGAATAGATGAACGTCGGGACCTGTCGTTTCAAGAAAATTGATAAATTGATTGATCGCCGGAGGCAATCTTTTTTTTATTACTCTTTGTCTTCGAAGAAACGAAGTTTCCCGATTTTTTCCCTCTTCTCCAGCCACTTTTTTTTATCGCCGTTGTATCTCGCTTTTCATAATTTCTTTGTAATTACCGGTGCTCGTGGCAGCAGCATACTCGAACGTTGTTGAATCGTCGGTCATCAAAAGGTGATTAAATTATCTACCGTATATCTAATTGGGCAGCTGTGTTACGCAATCGGCGATCGTTCTAACGGATCTTATGAAGTTGTTGCGGATTTGTAAGCGTTTGTTTACATAGAAAACAACTCAATTATCGACCCGTTTATTCCCAGATTAACGTCAACGTGGCGGATGAATTAATTCCACCGAGATTTATGTTGATGCCTGTAACGGTAAAAAATTACTTAACCGTTAGCACGGTTGATCGACTGCGTTATCGATATTTTTAAAGCCGTCATCATCCTCCTCGTTCGATGATACTACGTTCCGGATTGATGAATATTGATTACTATGAAAATCAAATTGCACTTTTATCCTGCAAAACGCTTCGATTACAATTTGTGCGTCTATTACGTAGAATCTACATTATTCTAACTACACTGCGAACATTTAATTACTCGGTTATAATTAGATTGCGGATCTTCATGCAGAACAAACATTTTATGTATGATTTACAAGAAACAAGAGCCAAATAGAAAATTATTTCTCCCTTTAATCGTTTCAATAAATAGGAAATACAAAAAATAAATAAGTTAATTGGAAATATGAATTGGAATTTTTTTAATAAATTGGATCTTCCTTAATTAATTTAATCTTTTCACTGGTTTAAACTGTGTCGTCTCAATTTTGTCAGAAACGCATAAAATCCGCAAAATCCTGGATCCAATTTTTATTAATTTGTACAATTAACGCGTAATTCCATTTTAAAGAAAAATGCAGCCGAATGGTGCCCTAATCCGTAATACGTCGAAAGCGGTTCCCGAGCCATCGTCTTATATCGAAAGAAAATTTCTTTCATCGCGTGATCCACTTACGAAAACTGCAAAAAATTTCTAACCAACCGAACGGTGGAAAATGTTTTGAATAAAATATTTAAAAAATATTTTTAAGTATTTTCTCCGTCGAAACAAAGGACGTTCATTTACGTGTTGAAACTTGTACCTAACACGTTCGCCACGGTATATGTTGTTTCAGCGCGAGGATAGTTTAAAAAACGGAAAAAGAGAAAAATGGCGGTTACGCAAGGGTTGCGAATAAAATGATGTTCCCCGCAGATGCTCTCAGGAAACGGGGTCACGAAGGAACTCCGCTTTCGATGATTTCATCGATCCGATGCGTGACTGTATCCTCTCATTGTTACTAATTGTAAGTTAGTAAGTGGATGGAACGGCATTATATGAGACCGGCCGAACGGCCGTCGGATGATCGAGCATTCCAGGGGGGCAGGCATGCAATCATTGGGATGGAAGATGTTAGACGGTTGTGGTTGTATTCCGAACATCATTACATTGCACCATTGCGGCAAAGGTGATTCAGTCCCACGGCCCGTTCGTGCCTCTCACGTGATTAAATACCGTGGAAATGCGACCATTTTGAAATTCTGTCTACGATCAGAGCAATTTTTCTAATTTGATACTCAATTTGGCACTTAATTTATCCACATTAGTCACTTCAACTTTAGACGTCACCCTTTCCGTCCCTTTTCTTTCTCCCCCCCCCCCAAGTCCTTAAATTCATCAATTTTGTTATTACAATATTCTCTTTTGTATTGTAGGCATTTTTTAAATTTAAGTTCTTCCGTAAATATTTCTAGTGAGTGTTAAAAAATTTTTCTATTCGCCATCCCCTATTCCCCTTTCTGTTCCTTTCCCTTTTCAACCCCTCCAAGCCCTTAAATTCATCAATTTTGTTATCATAAGATTCTCTTTTGTATTTTATATATTTTTGAAATATTCTATTTTAATTTATGCTTCTGGACAGTGTTGATCATCTTTTCAACGAGAACCTACCCTCATAAAGGGTGTTTTAAGATAGATTTAATTACAATTTTCTGTTAGAAAGTAATAGTTAATAATAATAATTACTTCAAGTTTCAACGATTCATCTAAATCGTTTTGTTCGATCATATTGTTCTTAGAATGAGCGCATTACAAATTTCCCGGTCGATTACTCGCACGTTGGCAATACTAAAACCTAATTACCGGAACAATTTAATGAATCTATCAATATTAGTTTACATCAAGCCTGGAATTGGTGTCTTAAGAGGTTCCATGCTATTTTCGTAATGATTGATCATCTAGTTAATCGGCTGGCTCGGTACGAGAATTATTGTTTCAATATTTTACAATCGTGCTGGCCACGTGATCTCCAGTAAAATGAATTTTTCTTGAGCTCTGTGTTGCAATTTGCTGTATCGCAAAACCGTGTGCAAGTAATTATAAAATAAACATAAATCGAGAAGATTTTTTTTCTCTATTGTTAGTTAAACAAATAAGATAATTTCATGAGAGAATTAAATGGACGATCGTTGATCCTCCAGACAGTAACACAAAATAATTTAATAATCATTTAATAAATAAATCATTTGCGTAGTTAAATAAGTTAACACATAATTATTTAAAGACTGGACGTTTAGGGGCGAAATACGATACTTTATTAGAATGGTACTATCTCTGATCATGCCTGCATACAGTGTTTAATGAAAAAGTAGTTATGGCAGTGAAAGCAAACGTCCTAAAAAATGCAAGGCGCGTCCACATGTGTTAATTATGCAGAAAAGCAACTAGAAAGTTAATGAAACGTCACTCTTATTGGTTTAATAAGAAATTGAGGGAGATTTCATTGCACGAAAAATTAAAACTGAAATGTATTACATATTTCGAAATTATTTGCAGCTTGTATAGTTGCAATTTTTAAAACGAGAACTTTTACAAAAAAAAAATATTAACAAGTTACAAAGTTATAAAAAAAGTAGTGCAATAAAAATAAAAAGACAATTAGTGTATTGGAAATAATGTTATCAATATTTTAATTAAGCACTACAAGTTTAGATAACCCATTTTATTAAAATTAATTATATTGCGTTTTGCAATGTGTTGCTTACAAAATATATTGACGTAACAATGTTGCTCGCTAGGCAAATTGCCGTAATAATGTTGCTCACAGGATGAATTAAATTTGATAAAAAAAAAAGAGAAAAATAGCAGAGTTATTACATTTCTTCATTAGCTCTTAACAAACGTGGGATAGCAACACGAAGTTTTCGTAACGTTTGTTCTGCCCGAGAGATTTGATCTTATCGAGACACACAGTTCTTATCATTAGCAGGAGAATACAATTAGCGAAGGAACAGCGAAACTGCCTTTGTTTTAGATTTGTAATTTCGAATTGTTTAAATTAAAGAGAAAGGAAACGTGTCGTCTATTACCGGACTTGTCATTAAATTTACATACCTGTGTTACAATTACCTGTTTTACTCGGTGTATTATTTAAATTACATTGTCTTTCGTGTAACTAACTCATTGTTATCTTATCCCGTGCGTATCCAACTACAACACACGTTTCCATAGATGGACAAAATTATAATAGCGTAAGAATGGGAATGAAATCAGACATGCAGGAAAAGTCAGAGTACTTGTTAGGTTAATTAATTATTTAGCTAATTGCTTGCATGATGGAGTATATGCATAGACAGCGATGGAGATTGTTTTCGAAAGTAGAATATACTTTAGTTGTTTTTGAATAACCAACAAATGGTTGAATGGAAGACTACAAAAAAAAACAAACTAATTTTGTCACTGTCCCACAACAAGATACATCATGCAAAGGAGAGGTCTGAAAGGGGTATATTTAAATATATTTATTTAGATAATTATATTTAAATAATAATGATAATTTGATTGAATTATTTCAATTTAAAAAAAAATATTCTTTAAATTATTTTAAGAACGTGAAATAAATAGGATTATTTACTACTTACTATTTATAAAATACTATTTTACCCAGCTGCGCACGGAGAACCGTGACTAATAATTTTTAGCGAAACCGTCGAAGACGGAAAGAAAGCATCGTCGTATTAGTACTCCGTTCTAAGTAGTTTTTAATCAGAATTGCGCAAACCGATCCGACACCAGGGAGAAGCCTCGGCTATAACAAATCGCCTCAAAGTTAAAGCGCCTTATGACAGCGCTGAACAATCAGCTGTCGCAACGCGCGAGGCTCTGTCCGACTGACAACTTTACAAAAGGCCGATGTTCCGTTGCCACGAAAATGTCAAGAATCGTTGCGAAAGAAAACAACGCCGCTCCCGCGAGATAATTCCCCTCCGTTGCTCGTTCCTCCGACTGTACCCGCCATCTTTAAACGGATGGAAAGCACGGAGGGTCCACCCAGCGAGAAAACAGTGTGAAATTGTCTTACTTTCTTCCCTGTCAAAATAATCGATTTTTACGAATTTATTTCCCAAAAAGATATAATTACCTTTTAAGATTATCGTAGCCCGCCATTTTGTTTCGTTCAGATCTACCAAAGTCAAAAAATGAGACTTTCCGAGGAATTACTGAGAAGTGATTTTTCTTGAAATTGAAAAATTGTCCGTGCACAAATAAAGCTCTGGAACAGTTGAACCGACCAAGTGGACCAAAATGGCGGCACTCCAGGCGTGTCTGCCAAAAGAATACTTATCGACTCGGGTCACATTTTTCCGGTGAATTTCGAGCGACAGCAGACTTTCTTCTTTCCTTTCCAAGGAACGGCAACCCACTTAATGTTTCACTGCAAATATCGCCCGCAAATATTGACCGGGCCCGCATACGTTAAAACGTTTCTATTTTTGAAAAAAAAAACATTTCGGCGGGTTCCTGTCCTTCGTGAGAGCTCTCGCTTTCCATTCGGTTCTGAAAACGGCTCCGGGATCTTGAGAGAAGCCAGCCTCCCGCTGTCATTCTCGATTTCTTCCGTTACGTACGCTAAACGGACCGTTATTTCGTTCCTGTTGATCCTTAATGAGTTGTCACGCGAATAATAGAAAGTCCCCTGAATATACGAGATCGGATATCTCAAGCTGTGTCCACACTGGAGCGAAATCGAACTAGTTTTTGTCGCCTTCTTTTTTTTATCGAAGATATAAAAATAAATATCAATCAATTTTTAGGGAGCCGTCGAGAGCAGGAGATTTCAATCTTTTAATAACCCCTGTGTGCTGTGACATAGATCGTGCAGGACTACTATTTTCTTGTGACCGCGTCGACCGCGCCGAACATAAACAATTATACCTCTAAATACAGTTCAAATTATGTCGTGTTTAGTGTCATTTTAATCAGAAAAATGCCACGAATAAGCTGCCGGAAGTCCCCATAAAAAAATAATGAAAAATTAAGATGTTTTGTAATTGGATTAGTTCACACCGATATACCCGACACGGTATCGAATTAGGCGCCATGTTTACACTGCTCGGCGACCGAGGTAGCTCGAACCCGTGGAGGGGATAGGCGGACTAAGATCGTGTAGCTCCGTTCTGCTTAGATCAAGACTTTACTGTTGTTTCGTCGACGGGACAAATTTTGAAGATTTACGTAGACGTTTGAAGTCGTAGCATTTTTTAACAAAAATGAGTCTTCGTTGCCTACGTCACGTAAAATTAGAGGAGAATGAACGAATGACTGACTATTCTCCATTGCGTTATAAAAATAAAGAAAATTGTATTTCATTAGATTTTCAGACATTTGTAATATGTGCTGAAAGAAATGAATCTATTGAACAATTCTTTACAAGTGGGCTCTTGCACTCTTAGTAATTGTAAATTCAACGATTTCGAGTCCGCCATTCTGACGAGTCCCGTAAACATACCGTTAAAATGAGTCCGGGCCACAGCTGGGTAAAATAGTATTTTAAATAGTAAATAATAAATAATCCTATTTATTTTAAAGTATGCGTGCAACTTTGAAAATAAAATATTGTATTCGATGCAATAAGTTTTAAGATAGTATTCTATTTGGAGAATATTAAAAATATTTGGGTTCCATTTCGAAATATTTTATCCCCTTTATTTTAAATTATTCTTGCTGAAAATAATGGTTCGTGTTCAGTAGAAGTATTTTATTGTATGCCAAATTATTGAAACAAAATATTATATTTTGCGTTTCAGATTGTTCACTGGAACTATTTTATGATTCAGATTTTTGAAATACAAATATTTTTTGTTTCACGGTTTAGATTGTCGAAGTAAAAGTGTTTCACTGTAAAATATTAAATAGTGTACTTGACATACTTATTTCGCCAAATATTGCCCACCTGTGGTCCGGGCTAATGAGTCCGTGCTGTCCGGTTTTATGAGACGATCGCAATTCGAGTATCGACAATTTTCCAGAGGAGAGACGAAAATCGCAGAAGGTCACCGATGATAGGCGGTGAAAATAAAAGGGAAAGTCGAGGAAAGAAACGAGTCTCTCGGGTCGGAACGATACTGCGAGAGCAAAACGTAATTTTTTCACCGTTACGTCAGTTCCCGGCGTACGCGCCATCCGCGCGTTCAAGTCTCTCGTCTGCCACCTGCCAGAAAGAGAGAGAGGGGAGGTTCCTCTTCTCTGCTTCTCGCAATTTACGATCGTTATATCATCGTTCATTAAACATTTATACGCCCTCGGAGGCGCTCGCACATCTCACGATGGTGTCAAGGAACTTCTTACGATAATCGCCTTAATCGCGATCCCACTCCTGCGAACCGAGAAACGCGTAACGGTTTCTTCTTACGCGACGTTCTTTCTTTTCATTATTGTCGTCGCCTTTGACAATAACAATACGACTAACTGAATGCTAGTGTTCTATTTATACGCTGCAAACATTGTTATGGTAGTAAACGTACTTTTACTCGTCCTTGCAATGAGATATACATCTATACATAATATATTAATATATGATAATATAATATAATAATAATATATATTTATGCATTTTATGTGGTAGTAAATGTACAGTAAATGCGCGCAGAAAATAATTTAAAATAAAATAATAAAATAAATGGATTTAAAAATAATTTCTAAATTTCTTAATATATTAAAATGACTGTAAAATATTAAATAGACTATATCATAGTTTCGAATGAAAATTGCTGTCGTAGACATGTATAGGATCGTTTCGACACTAGGTTTACGGGACCCATCGAAATGGCGGGTTCTAATAGTTTTTAATTTTAAATTATTAAGATTTTAAGGATGCATACAAATTATTTAGCAAATTTATTTCTTTCGGTATATATTCTCTTAAAAATATTGCTGAAAATGTGGGTAGCACGTTCTTGTTATTTTCATAAGGTAATGCAAAATAGTCAGTTTTGGTGCTCCGTAAGCCCAGCGTTAAACAATTTATGGCCGCGTTACGGGGTAGTCTACGGTGACTATACCGGTGAATATTTAATATAATATAATTGCAAAAGGCTATTCCAGGTGAGGAATATGCTATCGTATGGAGAGCCCGTGCGTGTGCGATTCAATTATGTTTAACCTGCGCGTGTACGACCGAGAGGTGGATTTGTAATCGGCGGCACATGATTATCGTGTGCTTAAATGTCAACGGTTTTACACTCTTTCCTGGTATTTATGCAGGAATGCCTGTCCCGTCGACGATTTATGACGGGTGTCTCATTATGAGATTCTCACGAGACGTGGTTGCGAAAGGGATGTGTTGGACGGCCACATTTTGGAAAAGAACAGAAAAATCATGTTTCGGTCGAGCGATCGGTCAAACTGAATTTTTACCTTCTTCGTTATCTCCTCCATTCTGTTTTTGCGTAATCTCGACACCTTTTCTTTTTTTTTTTTTCGGTGACACAATTGTCAAACAAATTATTTTTTTTTTGGTGTTATTTTATTCGATGTGATTTCATTGTCAGTGATTTTTAAGGGATTAAAAGTGATTGTTGTTCGTTCGATTGACAGGGCCGAAAGAGTTCAACTACAGGGGCCACAACTACTTCTACAGCGGCCATATTCCCGCTCATGCTAACCAGAGGGTGGACTGGTTAGACGCCAGAAATGTTTGCAGGGAATACTGCATGGACCTCGTGTCGATCGAGACTCAAGACGAGAACAACTTGGTCTTCAGACTTATCCAGCAAAGTGAGTATCGCAGTCCCAGTATTTATTTATAACACTAACACCAACTCCAACAATAGTAACAGTGTCCATCACCAAGTTTACAACAGCTAGGCTACGATTGCTATATTATTTTGCTATAATATATTGCTATATTATTTTTAACATATTGCTATATTATTATTTTCAACACGAATTCGAAAATCAATTTTATTTATCGCCCCCGGTTTCTCAGAAATTTCATTTTCAGGAAAAAATCAAGTTGCCAAATTCAAGAATTTTTTCTGTTCGAACCGTACAAGTTAAACGAATGATCTTTACGTAGAACGATTCTGTACACTCTGCCGGATACAATAATATATTTTTTAACAACATTATGAGCATTCGAACATGTTTAAAGAATGTTTGAAGAGAGCGGAACTTCTGGAACGATTTTGTCGGACATTTTATATTTATTTCGAGAATTGGGGGGCCACCGGTTATTTTCAAAAACCCACACGAAATTTTGATTTTCATTCTTCTCGTATGAAATGATAAAAATATACAATTGAAGTTTACAGTTCTTTTATTTTCGTTTTATAAGTATAACCTTATTATTGTGTACATTTTTATACAAATGGCTTCGTGGAAACTATTATTTTATACATTTTTATACAAACGGCTCTATGGAAATTTAGTGCATCGCGGTTTTAAAAATGAAATTGTACTTTTTCGAAGTGTGAGTGACGCAAAAAATAAAGATTTGCATAAGCATCCATTAAAATGTTTCCAATTCGGACATTTCCAATACTAGAACATGTTAGAAAACTAGTACAAGGTATATGCGAGGAGCTTCGAGAATATGTCACTCATTATTATGGAAATAGAGACTTCGTGGACCTATGTTTCCATGTTTATGGTGGCAGCTTATTATGTGCCCTATGTTTGTTTGCGGTCGCGGCTATAAACCGTTTGTCTTTCTCAGCCTTGGTGGTTGCAGTTTTTAATTGCTATGTCTGTTCTATCGAGTTCCCCTTTTAGTCATCACATATTGCAACCAGTGATTGCTATACCAACATGCTCATATCACTTATTGTGACTGCGACGCCTTCGCGCTTTCATACAAAACTGTGCAAAAATCTTAATTCTACAATCCTTCGACAATTATCAAGATAAAAAACGTTTGCAAAAACGTTTTATAAAGTTTTATTATCCACACCGATATTTCGCTACAGTCTTCTTTCGATATAAGACGACGGCTCGGGACCGGCTTTCGTCGTATATCGGATGAGAAAGGGGATAGCAATTTTCTTATTTCGAAATAAAAAGCGTCGTCTTATGTCGGAATAAAATTATTATTGGTAGCTTTAACGAGAAGCTAGAATATTTTTTCGAAACCTGTATTCCAGAGAAGATCTACGTGCGAATCTGATTGATAAGGATCTAGCCCAATAAGAGAGTATCCTGCGAACAATGCCAGGATATCGGCATCGTGTTTTCTCGCGTGTCGTGACGAAACTGCCGTGGCTGGAGATGCGACGTTAATAAATCACTGAAACGGTTCGTTTCGAAATTTCTGAACTATCTGCCTCGCGAGAATGAAAGTTACTGGTTAGCTATATAATAAATTGCTCACGAAGTCGGTTGCTTCTGTATCCTCTCGGTTGTCGGTTAGGCTCTCCCGGTGGTTGTAGAACTTTCTAAGCTAGTTACGACAGGGTTTTAACGAATTTCTGATGGGAATAACAGTGAATCGATGATATCGACACGGGAGAACACGTCGTTACAACCTCTGCGATCTGTTTCGCTCAAGTGACCTTCGGGAACCGGATGTTCTTCGGTGGCTGTCGAAACAGTACCACAGCGTTTTATCTATTCGATTGCTGTGTGCGAAATCTCCGACTTTGAACAGTACTCGCTTCAATAATTTACAATCGAGTCGGAGTTGTACAGAAAATTTTTTCTAATAATTCTTTATATAACAATTTGTGTTTCTCATTCAAATTTTTCATTTCTATTTACAATTTTCTTCAAAACACTGACGATTAAAACTAATTAAAATAGCATTTATTTATATTTATCATCATCCACCAACATTTTCAATTCAATTTTACGTAAATTTTGTTAATACCATGATTGGTTGGTACATTTCAAAGAATGAGGTGTATGAAAGCCTGTTTCTCATTCAAATTTTTATTTAAAATTGTCTTTATAATACTGATGGTCAAAGTTAATTGAAATACTAGTATTTATTTTCATCTGAATACGTTTTGAATTAATTTGCGCGAATTTTGTTAGCAGTCTTATCGAAACATTTTAAACAAGAATAAGATGTATGAATTTTTTAATGTTTCGTTTTGAAAAAAGTCAGAAATACTCCCACAATGTATACAAATGTTTAATGTAGCCTAAATGTAATGCAATTGTTGAATATGGAATTAACTGATTTCGCAAGAACGGGCACGCCATTTGTTCATAACAAAGATTCTAGAATATCCAAGTCAGTGATTTAACGACTGAATCTTCAAGGTAAAACGGGGGATCTTTAAGTAGGTTGAGGCTGAGGAATCTCATCCTTTTATATACATTGTTGCATCACAAAACTCATCAATCTTTCGAGCTCACGTGAGCAAGGACAATTATATTCGGAATTTCATCTGCTTTATATAAAAAGCAATTATACTCGAGATTTTCTTAATAAACAATTCCTAATTCAACTGTACTTGATATATACTTAATTTCACGATTATTAGAACAGATATCAATATTTTATACATTATTATTATTATTATTATTATATTTGCAAACATAAACCAGTATTTTAACACAATACTTACATCACTACAGTTCTTCTAACTTTTCCAACCTTGTTGTATAGTTGCGTAGCATAATAATTACGATATCGAGTATTTTTTGCAAGATCTGTATGCAAAATAAAAATTGTCCAAGTTAACTATAAGAAACAGAAGTAAGATGAAAATCTCAATAATTTGAATAAATCAAACATAATATGTTTTAATATCATTAAATTCGTGTTCCAACAATTTTATGTTTCACCTTTTATATTGCATAAAATCCTCGGTCTACTAATAATTGTAACCCATTTTTTAAATTGTTCTAATCGGTGAATTCCTTCTATTCAGACGATGTTCCTTACATTTGGACATCCGGACGCCTCTGCGACTTCAAGGGCTGCGAGAACCGCCGTGACCTTGAGCCGAAGGTCCTCTACGGATGGTTCTGGTCCGCGAACAGGAAGAAGATGGCGCCAACCCACCAGACCCCCGAAGGCTGGAACTTCAACCCGTGGTCTCAAACCGGTCACAAGAAAGTCAGGCAACCGGACAACGCCGAGTTCGACATAAACGGCACCAACGAGTCTTGCATGTCCGTCCTCAACAACGTCTACAAAGACGGGATCAGCTGGCACGACGTGGCCTGCTATCACCAGAAACCCTTCGTCTGCGAGGACTCTGAGGAGCTTCTGAACTATGTAGCCAGCACCAACCCTAACCTCCGTCTCTAAAATAAAAGTCCTGAGTAAACAGTTCACGTCATCAGCACTTGCCCTATTCGTCTCTGCAACTTTAGGCGAGACACCAGCCAAAAAATGAATGGAAACAAGAACCATTGTCAGAAATCTCCTCTACAATAAGACCAATTTAAGTACAAATTGGCATTCAATTGTTTTTAACCCTCCGGGCCACACTGTGTTCAATGGCAACCTTCAATCCAAATGTCTGAACCGTTGCTTCAAAATTGATCGCTTTCCTTGCGTTCATGCAAAAGTATACTGTTCACTGCAACTCGCAGACACTTGGTCATTATTATTAGACTGCGGATTTTATGCATGTATGATAAAAACGAATTGATGCGATTCAAAACAGTGGAAATATTAAAAGAATTTCAGAATGAGATCCGCAGTCTAGTCATTACAATATACCTTCGCAGGCATTTTGAGTGCCTGCGAATGAGCTTGGTAGCTTGCACAAATTAAATACGTCCAATTGTACAGTACGAAGTAAGCTAGAAAATTATTAGAAATATTGATTACTAAGTATCTCACAGGTTGCTATACAAAAGAACTAAAAGGTTTTGTGTATATAATTAATTTTGTTAAATTCTTGAGGAAGAACTGTGTCTAATTGTGGCTTAGTGGGTTAAAACTATTATTTCCGTTAGTAAGAACAATGTAAGATATAAGAAAGTATTAATGGTAAAGACAATGGAATCTCCCCTAATTGTAAACAAAACAGTAAAATACTTTAAATACTATATTAAATCATTATGTATAATATGAAAGATCAATATGTTTACCAACGTAATGTTAGAGTATTTATTTGTATTCAATGATTTCGAAGAATAAACACTGAAATGATTGAAACTGATTGATTAGCGATTCGATATACGGATTAAATTAAATATATGCTAAAACAGTTTTATAATTACAGTTGAAGGATTGTCTCGCCGTTACATATACGTCCCACAATTCAGGATTACTTTTATAACGTAGCAATTTCGTTGTTAAAACGTCTATTAAGGTGTAAACATATTTATTAATAGAAATTCGGCCGATAATCTGTTTACAATTATGAATAAACTTTAGTCGTAAATACTTAAAATCTCACATTTATTTATCAAATCTTATAAACCAGCGTACGAAACAATGTTCGTCCAAAACTGTATTTAAAATATCACTAATTGTCTGCTGTACTAGTACTTGGCCTAACTTCGTCGTCGTTTTCTTGCTCATCTTGCTCTCTAGGCTCATTCTTCTTTTTTCTTTTTCTAGCCCTGAGCTTGTTGTACTTCATTTTCATTCCTCGTTTATTTTTATGTTTAGGAATGTCTGTAGGATCTGCGGACCACAATAAAACGTAAATTAATTTTAATATGATTCTATGTATGTCAACAACTTCTCAGACAACAATACATACAATCAAGAGGTATGTTCATCTGCTTCCTTAAAACAGTTCGAACCTGTTTATTAATAATTTCCCTACATTGTGCATCAAAACCGCTCGGCAACCACCCTCTTTTCTCATGACACCTTGTGGTGGGTAAAGGATCGGGTAACTTGGCCAACATTTCTTGTATTTCATCTACGAGCACGTCGCAATACTAGAAGATATATAAACAATAAAATTTATAGTGCATATAAATTTTTAGAACTTGATGGTACAACAAACAAAATGGTGACAAACCTGATAGAACATTTGCCTTGACGGGGGCACAGTTCCATCTCTGTATATATAGACACTATCCGTTAGTTCCAACTCTTTTTTACCACATTGTTCTGCTAATACTCCGCTTAAAGCTGTCTTTTGCTTTCCAACTGGTGTTGACTTATATGGCAATGTATACTCCGCATAATTTCTCTTACATTTTACGGTAGACCCCAAACCATCTAAATATAGAAGAGACAAGATTAAACAATTGCGCTTATGTTCCAAATAGCATTTTCTATGTAATTGCAATGCCCAAAGAACTTACGCATAGCTTTCAATCTGTAATCTAAGGTTTGGTACTTTCTCGCAGTAATGTCTTTCCTAGGATCGTAGCCTAATTTTACCCACATAATTTTCCATGGACCAGTCATGAAGTAATATGCCACAGAAGGTAGTAAAATTTTCAAGCGATCATGAGAAAATTTCGTTTTATACATCACCGCGTTTTTCGACCAGATTGGTCGCTCCTCGAATAATCGACGCATTTGATCATAATGAGTGTTCTGAACAAATTTCACTTTCATTGCAGTTTCTATACCAACCGGTGGCTTCGTAGGAACGTCTGGTGTTGAGACGTAAATTAAATTTGAAAATCCTGATTTTCGTTTTGTACTCTTCCCTATTATATTGTCTGCATACGACTGTGCTTCTGTTTTTGGAACGTAATGCTGAATTGTATCCATTCTACTGAATGCAGCCGGTGGTAAGAAATAAGGTACATCGCTCTTCAACCACGAATACTGTGGTATGTTATTTGGGTATATCTTGTCGTATACATATTCTAACTTTTTAGGGTCCTCTTTGCTTTGAGTCATCGGTAAGTACTGGAAATCACAAAGATCTAAAAAGCATTATCTTATTTATTTTCAATTGATTAAAACAATACAAATATGATTTGTATATACAATACATACTTGAAAATTTGAATTCCATGTCAACCCGACCTAAAACTTTTAATTTTGGCAACTCGTATTCCTCGTCTTTAGAAAGATCTTCGAATTTATTTCGATCAAATGTAGGTGGTATGTCTTTTTTAGTCTTCCCCAAATCAGTCTGTTGCAGATCAGTAGTATCATCCGAGTTATTAACACTGCAACCTTGTACTTGATCAGCTAACTCGGATATAACTTGTTCTTCATTTTTATTTTTCTGACTTTCAATACTTTCTGTTTCTGACATTTGTACTGTATTAATATTATCTTGCACTTTGCTACTCTGAACATTATTTACATCCACATTTTTCTTCATTTGATCGGCTTCAGCTTCTTCTACCTTTTTCACTCTCGACTTTTTAACTCTAACTCTAAGTAAAAATCCTTTGGTATTGTATCTATCACCACAAGTCGGTTTACAGAAAGCGTCATCTGGTCTGAACTTCAGTTCCAAACGCCGGTTTGGTGTATTTACTGCCTGTTAAGACATAAAAATAGTTAGTTAGTGCTTTGCATTTTAAAGGCTGTCGTTCTCTTAACAGCACATGAATGATACCAGACTAACGTCAACATATTCATTTCTGTCATTGAACTACATATAATAATGTAAATGCGTTGACAGTGAGCGACAGCCTTTGTGCTCACTCTTAAAAGTATACTGTACCGTGCTAATGCCGCTAATTCCTCCTAGTGTAGCTATAGCTCTTTCTGGATTAACAACATTTCCAGGATACTTAATACAGATAAACTTTTTGTCGAATCTATGGCCTCCAGGAAGCACTGGTCCGATATAATCATCTTTTTCTTGTTCGTCCAGTCCTCCTTCATTATCTTCAAATGTCTGTGTACATGCATGTATAACGTTAACTTTTGAAATAATCATTAAATCAATATAAGTCACATATTGTGACACAATAGTTAGAATTAGATTTTACATGTATCTGTCAGATCAACCGTGAAGTCAGAGGTCAATGCTTTAAAATTTTTGTATTTACAATATTCAAATACTTTCATATTCAACAGTTAATAAATAACGTGCACGGAAGCACGATTATATTGTTATATTAAAATTGTGATTATATTGATTTGATCTTACATTCTTATTGACATTATCAGTTTCAGGTATATCAGCGGAATCGTCGCTACCTAGATCTTTACGATAATCATCGATATTGAAATCGTCATCCTTTTCATCTTGTGGATCATAATCTTCATCACTATCAGTACTTGGTTCGCTCATTTTCTGTTTTTACTTTAAATACCCTGGAACATGCATTTTTAAGTTGTACATTTTGACATGCTAAGCAATGTCAACGTAAAATATCATGGTGGTATTATATTAGTACAGAGTTCTGCATTCGTGTATATGATAAAGTAAATATTTATTGATTTACACAATTAAAATACAATTACATTTGTGTGCTTAAATTTTAACAGGTATTTCACAGACGCAATAAAGCTGCTATTTACTTTTTAATATCCTTACATCTACTTTTAAGTATTATTATATTTACTAATACTTACAGAGCTTAAAATAATACGTTCTAAATAGTCACGCGCGTATTAATACAATATTTATAATTTTCGTCATCATTTACTCCACAAACGTTGAGGTTAGAAAAGTACGCATGGAAGAATCTTCGTGTATGTAAGAAAGGTTGCCTAACTATAGGCATTAAGTTGACACTTCGTAAAATACTTACGATACATTTAAACATATTTAGTAACATATAAGTTCGTTATTTGCATATTAAAATTGCAAAGTAAATTGCAAAGTAAAAGATTAAGAATATAAAATATTGTAAAAAATTCACTTAATGCAAGAATAAGCGAGGAAATTACGTTTCCCTTGTTTCGGTCGCACAACAAAGTACCAGTCGGAAAGGAATTTTTTGAGTAAATTATTTAATACACTGGCACACCGGTAAATATTGTAATACTGTCAATCTTGTACTTGTCAATCAAGTACGAAACAGAAAGACAATATAAATGTGATATCGGAAGCAACGAAATACGATGTAAATATTTCGTGTCCGTCCTAAAACTTGCATACGAAGGCCAGGCTTTTCCACAATTAAATATTTAAGTTAAAGAAAACGTTCAAGAGTTTATACAAAAATAATGCATATTCGCATACGTTAATCCAAAGTACGGACAAAATATTTCGGAGAATGCATAATAAAATCATTTTATTGTGCAAAATTAATTTTATTTTGCAGAATCAATTTTATTGTCGTAAAATCATTGAGAAGTTAATGGAGTCGATGCATTGTGGACGATAATATTCGTGGCCACGACATTCTCTACACTTACAAGCGAAAGTTTTCGAATAAATGGAAACGTCAATATATAATTACAAGCTAGGTATTTAGAAATGTTATAGCTTCTGATTCCGCTGAAGTAGGAAGTTCTATGAACTGTTATCGACTGATAAGCAACTCCTAAGTCCTCTGTGAATCTTTCATCCTCGGCTTTTCAGTATAAATGCTATTCTATAGTACTTATGCCCCTCCAAAGTTCATAGCAAACAGTGTTCTCGGCAATAGGTTACAAAGAACAACTCAAACTTGGCAAAATTAATATTTTCCATGCCAAACAAACATTTTCTTATAAATTATTGACTCTTAATTGTTTAAACATGTTTAAACGTTTATAATATTACTAAAAAATATACCAATATATTTGGGAGAGTCCGCAGAATTATTCTAAGTAAAAATCATTCGCATAGCTTAAAAATTAGCAAAGTCAAAAATCCTTCTTCTTTAATTTTCCTCCAAGGCTGGGGTAGACGAAGAGACATTTTGGACTCGTGTTGAGGGCATAAAAATTTCCAAGAATCGTCTGTTGATTATTTATCGAGATTGTTGTTGGTCAGTCTTGAACAACAGGATATTGGAAATTCCGAAGTTACGAAGCATTGTAATAAGAGTTTCCGAGAAATCTGACACTCTAATAAACGTGCTTGTCATTGGAAAGAAGGCGTGGATACCTAACAGGCTTACCTTGTGAGAATTATGTATAAGCATATGGGACCAAAGCAGCTGTATAACAGGCAGTTTTAAATAATTCAATCGATGTGGATGGTACCAGCTTTGTGTCGTGCATTTCCGCGCACATTTCCAATTAAATCCCAGCTTTTCGAGACGGGTTTTCCGGCTTCTCTGAAACTTTGGCTTGCTCAGATTGCCAGCAATTAATTTTTAGTCAATCGAGCAGCCCGCATGCGGCGCCAAATTCTTTCTATCATACTATTTTCATACAAATCCGTCTGTACACGTAAGTCTATAGAAAGTTAGGTAATATTATGTTTCTTTGACAGTGAGATAAATTTCTTTCATGAACATTAGAGCAATGTTGCTCCTGTTTCCGAATACCAGTTCATTAAAAAATTAATTATGACTAGACTGCAGGGTTTTATGGAGAATAAAAATTGTCGGTCTTATTTGCAACGATCTAGAGTCAAATAAAAATTGATTTATTTTCTTCGTGGGTTCAACGGGTTGAAAATAGTGTGACAATATTTTTAAAATCTTCTAATATTTTACATCCACAATTTAATTACAATTAAACGCATATAGCTAATTTTTAGCGATTAAATTAGGAATATTTGTGCAAAATAAAATTTTTCAGCAGCAACTGCAAGAAATAGGAATGAATAGAAAGTTGTTTACTACTTTTTTATTAATTTATAGAAACAAACATATTTTTTCGGTGTTTCGACCATGAACTTGGAGAATGGCGACACTCTCTAACCCCTATCTAATGCTTCGTATAGTCTTTCATGCGTTCATCATGAATTGGAAAATCATTTTCCTCCATCGTCCCAGATTTCTCGTTTCAAAAATATTTTCTGGATTAATTGTAAAAATTATAGAAATGTTTCCTACAGAAAATGATTCTATAAACTTTCTCAGACACGATGATGTGTATTTTTATAACGTTACACTGTTTGGAATATTTTTAAATTTATTATGAAAATCGAAGATCTGAGATAAAATCTAGCTATATAAACAGCCATATTTGTAATACTATATATGTGGTTTAATTCTGTCAATATTATAGTCATAGTCGCCAGATCAAGACTTGTTCCCCCACTCTAATTTAACACCCATGCTTCCGCCATGGTCCGGTCACGTGACACGTTTCAAGAGAGAGAGAGAGAGAGGGTAACTTTTTCCCCTCGATTCGTGCTCCCTCCCCTCATCTGGTGACACTGATTATATAGTCCACTAGAAAAACTGGATTTATCAATTCTGGTTGAATTTGTTATTGAAATTTACTTATTCTGGCGTTCGTTCGCTTATAATTTTGCTAATAATAATTTTAAAAGACCAACAATCCGAACAATATGGAAGAATAACAGCCGCCATGTTTAATTCGCGTGTAGCAACTCCGCGAACCAACAGCGAAGGTCACCCAATGATTTTTCCCAGTACCAAACCTTGACATATAGGAATTAGTTTCCCCGAAGAAAATATTTTTAAGGTTTTCGCAAATCTTTTGCAAGATATATAGAAATAGGAAAAAAAACAGAGCGCGCAAGTATAAATATTTCAAAATAGATAAATGCAAGGGTTTATTGTGCGTTCCCGGGGCAGCGTTGTTGAAAGGACGAATAACGTAATAATTTTCGAGGGGTTCGCATTAGGGGAACCTTCAAACGACCTTGTATGTATACTCTAGCCCTCAATGTGCATCGACGGACAGTTTACCAGTATGATAATCGTGATTCTTTAGCTTTCGCGGACAGTAATACAGTCTGCCCCGCCCCGAGGGATAACTGTCAGTCGTTCCTCAAATGGCATTTCCGTGCATTACAGCTAAACGGACTATTGTTCTAGAAGGAAACGATAAGCGAGGACGTGGACAATATGCGCCGGTTTCGATCATGCATATGGCACCTCTTGATTCGCAATACGTGGTCCCTCAGATCGCATAAATGAAGTTCTACCAATCCTACACGGCGAGGGACCCAATTACTGTGGGGGTGCCAATCGCTGTACCTGTGCGTTAATTGATATTAAAAAATAGAATATTAAAAAAGAGATATATAACAATAGACAAAATCGATATATAAGAATTTTATTTCATATATTTATTTTATATGTTTTCATAATATTAATATTAATATTTGATACTATTTGATACTATTTTATATATGGTTATTAACTGATTCTAACACGTTAACTGCCACATATCATTCCCAGAGAATCTTACAAAATCGGAGTAATTTAATTAATGAAACCGAAACTAGAAATTTTAAATGTACTATAGGGGACGGTGTTTTAACCATTTTGAATTCTAAAGATCTTTATAAAATGATTATTATTCGGTTTATCTGGATATGTGACAATAAAAATGAATGTCTAAACCTAGTCAAAAATCACTGCCAGTCATATGTAACTGACATGGCAGTTAACGTGTTAATGAACAACTCACCGAGCTTTAAAAGTAACAAATACATGTTGTCTTATAGAAACGACGAGATTGAATTTGTTTGGATTTTGTGCGGTTCCTATTATAACACGTGCTCTACTAAATACATTCAATTAATCGTTTCCACGAAATCGTCTTTACGATTTCGGTAATTGTAAAATAAAAAATCTGGAGTCGTTTTGCCCGGCGGTGGTAGGTTTAGCGTTGATATTCGGTACGCTTTAAAAATAAGTACAATTAATACAAGCACAGTAAATGGGGGTCCCTTAGCCCACCCATTTCCCAACAAAATCGTCGCCTTAACATTGAACCCCCTGGTCCCCGGGGAGAGGGGTGTCCCTCGGGCTCGCCGGCTGGCAAGGGTGGCCATTAGCATAAATGTATGCAAAAAACATTCAGGTGAAACCGCTGGTAAAGTCCTGCGGAATGGGTTTCGCTGCGCATGTGTGTCTCTATGACGACAATTGACTCTTGCCACGACCTCTAGTTCGCTTCTATCACTCCGTTACAACGTTATCACGCCGCGGCGAGGAAACTGTCCGCGAAACTCGCGATCCGGGACCAGCGTGCCTTCTGCGACGTTACCGAAATTCCTCTACGCTCTCTACTGAAACGAGAGCACCTCAAGGATTACTCTCCTCCTTCCTCAAGGATTCACCGAGTAAGTTCGCGTACTCGCGATCATCAGTGCGCGACAACGTTCGCGAAATCGCGTTTCAACTGGTTCTCCACAAAAAGAGAAAAAATAAACCGAGGAAACTGCGAACGATTCTTCCTTCTCGAGCAAATTGTTCAAACAATTCGCATCGAAATGATTTGCCCACCGAGTCCCGTCAGCCGTTACCGGAAGATCGCTCGATCGATTTCGCGACCGCGTACGACGCGTTTCCGCGATCTCTCGTGTTCCATGAATGAATTCGGATCTACGAGGAGGGTTTCTGCGAGTATTTCACGCTGACCGGATCGTTCCCCGGCGAGTCACGCGGTGAAAATCAATTAGGCGCATCAAGTATTCATGCCGCTCGGGGGCTGATTTTGTTGTCGTTGTTGTCAACGGTGCTGCGTCGCAATCCGCGAAATTGCGTTGACTCGCCGCGCCGGGCGACAAGAACGGGGTAAAGGCTCTGTTGGTTTTTTAATGAACACTGTTGCTGCCGAGCGACTGTTTCCCGAGGCGCTAGAGCCGAGCGGCGGAAATCAATCGAGCGAGCACGGTGTTTACGCCATCGGAACACCCGAGACCGTTTCAACGGTTCCGATCAAAACGAAACCGGACTCTCTGTTTCCTTGCGAACACTCAAACGACTTGGATCGTGCTCCGACGATGCAGACGAAGCTCGCGTTGGATATCGAAACGGACCCCGGGACCGGAAACCGTCGCGAGGACCCGGAGAAAATGATTTCCAACCACTAAGCTTTCCATCTGACACGAGGAAACCGACAGAGTCCGATTTCCTTTCGATCGCGACAAAAATTGCCACCGGGTCGCGGAAATTGCTCGAGGTGTATTGCTACGGGAGAGAATTTTCGAACCGAATCGTTCGACTCGCAGATTTCTCGTTGTTTATCGTCGAAAGTGTTAAAGGTGAACGTGCTACGCCTCGTGGTCTGCTGTACCGTATATGAATCATCGACTGTGTCGCCCCGATTTCGAAGATTTTCACTGAAAAATAAAACAGAAGAAATTGCGAACGGTATCGCTGGAGAGAAACACTGTCGCTCGGTCGAGGAATACAGTTGAATCGATTGAAATCGGTCTATAAAATAAATTGCTGCGTGGTGAAGATAATTCACGAAGTTAAAATCGTGACGGGACTTTGGAAATTTTGTTGGAGAGGGGTGTCGACCGTTATCGTGGCTCAAAGGGTTTCTAATGTGAGAAAGAAGTTGCTGGTTCGAACTTCGATGAGACTTTGAGGAACGTGTGAACAGAAAATGCATCGTCTGGTTGGAAGCATGTGAGTAAATGGCCGTGACGGGTTCCCGCCATCCTCTCAACGACCTACTATGGGCACCTGCCTGGACACTGGTAAGTACCTGTTGAAAATTATTATTTTCCGCCGGAAAAATGTTCAATTGGGAACTGCTTAAATTAGGTACTTGAAATATACCACTGCGGATAATAATATCTCGATATACGGGAAAATCTATAGCGAGTAACGACGAAACTATACTAATTCAGTGATATAACTCTCTCGTTTCTAATAATACCTCTACGAAACTTCCGCTAACGTATTCCTGACGTTTTTCTGATTAAAATGAGTCCAAACACGGCACGGTTGGAATCGTTTTTACTCGTTTAATCCGCGATATAGTAAAACCTCTATTATCCGAACGGGTCAGTGATATAAATGAGTCACGAAGATTTTAAACGGAATTGAACAGGTTAGATTGAGTTTTGAGAGTTATGTTGTGGGTACTGTACGATACAAGTATTCAGATCGTGTATGTAAAATTTAACATGAATTGAATAATATAAACTTTTACCAACACGTTTGTAACATTTCTCTGACGAACACGACACAGTTTGGATTGTACTTATTTGTTCGATGCACGGTATAGTAAAACTTCGATATAGGAATAAAATTGTACGTATTGACAGTCGCTCGAGCCTATCCCCACGGGTCACGAATGACCCCGACGAAGCGAACATGATCGAAACTGTATCGTGTGTGGACTCATTTTAACCGCAAACATGTGACCAACACTTAGGTCGGTACAAGTTCCACGAAGAAACAATTGCAAAACAATAAAGTTTATTATTGGAAAAACCGTGATCGAGTCCACCTAAATGATTTATACTGCTTATGGTCAAGGAACTGTGACTGATCACTTATTCGCACGACATGGCGCCATCTGATTACAATTTGTTTACTCTTGTTATTACTTTTAGTAAAATTTTTAGTCAACCGAACGTACGGAGAAGAATTTAAATAATTCTCTTGTCCCACGAATTTAAAATAACATGGTTTAGGAAGTGAAAAATAATTGTACTTTTACGAACTTTATTTTTGGTTAACACGGCATAAGTGACGCTTACTTTTAAAATTTTATTTTAATTATTTGATGCAAATTTAATTATTTGCATACAAAATTTGATGATTAAATACAAACTTTTATTATTCTGCTTGAATATTATTTTATATTAATAAAAATATCTTTATTTCTCTTTTGGGTAATGGCTAGTATAGTTATTGATCCGATAATGTGTGTAATGTCAAGTACAAGGTGTATGTGGGTCACACGTGTGTTTCGACCACATTGTTGCTGAATAGAGAAATAAAATGAAGCGTGTTTCGGCGCCATTAATAAAATTAATGTCGCTTAACCACTTAGCAAATTGTTACTGTTATTTAGGTTTGAAAATTACTGGTATTTAGGTTTCAAACTTACTGTTATTTACATTTGAAAATTACTGCTATTTAAGTTTGAAAATGACTTTCTAGGAATTACTGCTATTTAAGTTGGAAAATTTATTTCATTCTTTGAAAATTACTACTATTACATTTTTACATTTATTTTACTCTTTGGAAATTACTTGTTACAAATCATTATTAATTAATTTTGGAAATCGATTTTATTCTTTTGAATTTTGAAAAATTCTCATTGGAATATTGGAATATTACTTTAAGGAAATTGCAATTAATTTTTATGCAACTTCACGTTTTATCAATTAGGTGTTAAGTGTACAGATAAATTCTGGTTCGGGTTTACAGATGAAAATTTTATTAAAATGTGAAATTGATTCAAATATTAAAAACTAATAACATCTCAATTATCGGAGTATTCACCATTACTATGAAAGAGTGTACTGTCATCTTTCTAGCAAATTGTTTCTATCATCACGATAAAAACCTGATGGCTTTATACTAATAAATTTGATGAGGCATATTTAGATACCATCAATTAATTTCGAGCATGTGTCTATTAGCTGATAATGTAGCGACCTAAACGAATGGTAATCTGATGAAGCGTGTCAGGCGAATAAGTTATCAGTCACAGTTCCTTGACCATAAGCAGCATAAAAAATAATCATTAAAGTGGTTGCTGGTCACGGTTTTTCCAAAAATAAATACCAAATAACTTTACTCACTCATGTTCCTTCATTTTCATTTCGATCGCCTATTAATTCTAAATTATGAACAGTTGCGTTATTCTCAGCATTATTATTTCAGTATAAAAGTGTGCTTGATAAAATATCAATTTTTTTCATTAAAAAGTAGATTTTATTGTTCAAGAATATTTGAAATAACAGTGTAGTAATATAATAATATTATTAGGAAATAATTTGCTATCTTTTTGTATTTTCTACTAGGGTAAGGGACCCAATTACATTGAGCGTAGCAATTACTGTGCCTATATTAATTATACTTATTTTTAAAGCATAATAAATGTTAAAAAAGAGATATTAAATTTTCTCATTAAAATCATTTAATGTATATATGCTATATGTTTCTTTTTTAATATTCGTTATGCTTTAAAAATAAGTATAATTATCACACAGGCACAGTAATTGGTACCTCCACAGTAATTTGGTAATTCTTTACAAATTTCAACTAATTTTTCTGAGAAATGCACAAAATCCACGCTCTATAGACAATAATTAAATAAATTTAATCGATCACTATCTCCCAACCGCGAGTTTGCGCGCATAATTACAATAAACGAATAACACCGCGTTACCTGTAAATGTTTACAAGCATAAACATGTGTCAAAATAATCAATAGGAGTCAAACACGCGAGCAGCAATGTCGCTCAAGTGCAACACGTACGCAAAGAATTGTCATCAACATCGATTTAATCGAAAGCGAAACTGCTTACGCAAAAATTCCATTCTAGAAGTAGGATTTTTAACATAATCTCCCGCACATTGTTACGCGCGTGTTCATAATCTTTATTAAAATCTCGCAGGATTGACGTATTTTTCTATGAATTTTCTCCGCAACTGATAACAATCTTGAAATAGAGCTTTGTCTTGTGTACTCAGGTTTTTTTTAGATCATAAAGAACCTCGTATATTTAGATTTGTTTTTATAATGTTTATTTTATTTTATCTATGCTTCGCAATCACGTTTATCCCTGTAACAACACCCTGGGTGTTAACGAATATATTTATAATGATCGCAACAGTTGCAGATAATAAAATCAACTTTGGTTTGTTTATACAGAAATTAACAACAGAAATTTCAATCGACAATTAATAAATAAAAAATACTGACTTAATTTTAGTTGATTCTCAACAATTGAGCCTTAACTAGTGTTTTAAATAATAATTGAGGTGTATTGTCGAGTTAATCAACACAGTATCATAAGCTTTTATTCATTGTAGAGTAATATTTGTTATTTTGTACTCTGTTAGTTTATTTAGCTTAGTTTAATATCGTAGCCTTTCGGTTTATAGTGTGTAGCAGCTACTGAGCTGAAATAATTTTTTAAAACATTATGTTTTCATTCATGTTTTTCAATTTTAAAGTGCCTGGTGTTTTTTAGAGACATGTTTCTATCACCCCGGGGATCCCTCTTCGAAAAAATATTTTTCATTTCGAAACCAATAATTTCCTTCCAGAAACAAAAATCGTACACATTACTCCTATAGTTCCAGAAGATGGCCAGATAATTTCAAAAGAATACCTTGCGCAGTTTTTGAAAAAAAAATTCCCAAAGACTGCTCAATTTTTCTCGTTTTGCCCGAGGCTCACTTTTCGAATAAATATTCTTCATTCGCAAAATAACAATTTTTTTGTAAAAATAAAAATCGTTTACATTACTCTGATGGTACCACATGATGCTTAAAAAATTTCAGAAAAATACCTCGCACAGTTTCTGAAAAAAAAAAATGTCTAAAATTGTTCTAATGCTGACTGAAGTGCACATGCTATAGCGCACAAAGCACATGTATTGTGTCAACAACTAATCAATCTCCTTCATTGCATCAACAATTACGTTGTGCACTTTGGCTGAACGTCGAAGTTCTGTTTTACTACATCGCAGCTAACTGCTGGCCTACAGCTAATTAAATGATATTCGATTTCATTAATGATTCACGTTGGTACTATACTATTTACGTTAGAACACGTGATCGGGTCGTCCTTCTCCGAGGCTGTTATTAAACTCCGAGGAAATGAAAAGTTTATGTTGAAGAAGAAATAGTCAGTGACTCCGAGTTGACAACGAGAGAACTTTTTTAATGGCCACGAAGAATGTTACTGCCGGTATGAGTCACGTTACGAATAAATCAATATTGCATGTAACTTGACGATGCTTCTCGTCGGTGTGGCAATAATTTTTCTTCTGAGAAACTATTTCGCAATTGTTACACCTTCTTACGAAATTTCGCTGCATTAAGATGCTTATCATTCGCCGATTTATAATTAATCGCCTCTCTTCACTTTTTATTGACTAAGTCCGAAAGAAACTTAACCATTTCCTTGTACATAATGATAAAACATCCTCGTAAATTATACTACTTAAGGCAATTTTTTGGTTCACGAATGAAATTGAACGATTCATCAAGAAATCCACAATTTTTTATTTTATATATCTTAAAAAATACTAATTGTATGTAACGATTGTAAGCGAGGTAACTAATTGTTAATTTTGGAAAAAGGTGAAGTCTTTAGCTCGAAAAATTTTGTACGATTTTATAGTGAAAGTAGTGGAAATATTTCGTGTATAAAATTGCGTAATTTTCTTGCATGGAATTCACAATTTGAATAATAGATTATTTGAAGTTAACAATACAACAGACTCTGATGCGCGGATAGTTTAATCGATGTCGTAATGTTTCTATGCGATATGTTGTACTACATAATGTATAGTTCTGTCGTTATTATGTCAATCTGCCTAACGATTATACAAGTTTAAACAGTTTCAACACATGATTGAATTTCTGAAAATATTCTCGCTACATTTTAGGTTAGGAATGAACAAGTTTCCGATGTTTCAATTTTTGTCAAAAGCTGGGAATAACTCCGCCATTTTTAAAAATATTTCGTTCTCAAAAAATTGAGAATTTTCACTTACTAATTGTCCTTGAAAACATTGTCAATTAGTCAATGCGGTCCCTTAACGAAAAATGGAATTAATGTCACTCGCATTACGACTGCTCTAAGTGGCTCAATTTTCATGATTGAACTTTACTTGCAGATCAACAAGATGGATCCCAAGTGTTCGACGAGGCCGATGCTCGAAATACAGGAAAATGGCGGGGGGAGGCAGGCCTTTTGGCGACCCCTCCGAATGGCTACTTTCCGCAACAGAATGTTGGTCCGATCAAATTCGAAGTACCAAAAGTGCCGGTCATATTCGTGCTTGGTCCGTATAATTTTTAACGCTTTAAACCTTGAAAATCAATTTTCCATATACCAGGTGCATTGTTGGTAACGATTTATACCGATTTCGTGGCGTGCCTCAGGTGGTCCCGGAAGCGGAAAGGTGACACATTGTGACAACCTAATGCAAGAAAAGAAGGGCATCACGCACATTAATATGATGGACCTTCTTCATCAGTACGCTTTAGGAAATGGTACGTGTATGATGTGTTATGTGATACGTATACAGAGTGTACCAAAAATGTTGTACTTGTTATACGCGTAATTTGTACTATAACGAGAGGACAAAGTGGATAAAGTTTGTACGCAATGTTGAGGACACCATACTTATTCAAGAAATGAACAACTTCTGCAGATTATTAGTCATTAGAACTGAATTATAAAAGAAGTTCAAACGTATTTTGTAACCGCACTGTTTCTTTGAAAAGACTAATTGCTCGACGACGTAGCTTGTGACGAACAAAGCAAACCTGCTGAATGCAATTTTTTTATGCTCAATAGAAACAGAGTTGTAGGTCAGTTAAGTGATTAGATCTCGCTTTTTGGAAAAGGAAAGCAATTCTCCTGTGGGACTCGGCGGTAACGTGTATAGGAAAAAATTGCTCAGAGTGACGACCTTGGTAACATATTTCAAGGTCATTAAAATCGCATTGTTAGGTCGTGTTGTAGGTTAGAAAACGAACTCTCTGCAGCAGCGACAGTTTTTTGTAGAGGAAAAAGTTGTTCAGAATTATGCCCCCAACGACATATTTCTATAATAAATAATTACCAAGGAAAGCAACTTCCTTGTGGACTGAACGCTTTTTAGGTGTCTCATTTAACCCTTTCTACAGCTTAATGTCAAGTGTTTTTTAATCATCTTACAGATATGCAAGATTTCGGGCAGCTTAGTAGTAAAACAGTCGCGGAGGTCCTCATGCTCGAAATCAAGATGTCGCCAGGGGCCAAAGTTTTTCTTGTCAGCGGATATCCGCGAAACATGCGAGACGTAGTCGAGTATGCTGAAAAAGTGAGTCAATCTTTCGCAGAAAACTGTAAAAATAAACACGCAACTCGAATCAATGACAACTTTCCTCGCAGAAAGTGTTCGAACGCTTTTTTTTATTATTTTCTCCTTATTTTCAGATAAAAATTGTAAACGGTGTGATCCTCGTTTCGTGGCGGCAAGAAATCCTCGAAAGGCAGATCGACTTCGGCGCGCAACTCGGACAAGTGGTGATCGAGCTCGCCAGAATGGAGCTTTATAATTTTTATAGAAACGTTATGCCGGTTGCCGAGTACTTTGATCAAAGCGAAATGTTGCTAGAGGTAATTGCAATTGAAAAGAACGAAAATAATCAGTCGCATCACATTTTTAATGTGCTCGCCAGATAATAAATGGTTGCGTTGCTCCAGAACAAAGAAATTGTTGATACACGTTGAATTATACTAGATCATTCGTTAAAGTTCAAAGAAATTATGATTGTTTGCGATCAGCAGCCAGGGAGATACAATCTAAAATAATTAACACTAGGTTTACGGAGCACTAGAAGTGGCTATTTTACATTAGTTTATAAAAATAACACGAATATTCCTATTTCCTATTTTAATTCCTCGTGGATGTATTCGTACAATTTCGATATTAAAAAGAAAATAAAAAATATTAAAACCCGTAATTTTAGCGGGTCTCGTAAACCTAGTGTTAAATAGGTATATTACATTATGACTATTACAATCGTTATGTGTTAGGTCAACGGAGAAAGGAATCCATCCGACGTGTACGTCGATTTTCGCGAGGCAGTTTTCAAAATTCTCGGCCTATCGACTGACGCAGAAAAGGACAAAAATGCTCCTCCATCTTTAAAGGCGGAGGTACGTTCTTCAAAATAATAAATCGATCGTTTATAATATGTCATCGTTCATATTTTATAATTTATCACAAGTTGTTCCACATTTTATTTCACCTGTGAAATTCACTTAATTTTTGCTTCACATTAAACAATTTATTAAATGTACCAATAAGTTATCGATTTAATAATTCCACTGTACAAGGAAAGAAAATATTAACTTTTTTTTTTTATTTACGTTCGGTTTTATTTTATTGTGTTGGGCTTGCTAGATGCGCACTTTTTGCAAAAAGGCTTTGATAAAGTACCAGCAGAGCTTAAATGAAAAATATTTTGTTAAAATATTTTTGTTTGCATGGCGTTGGAATAATAAATATGGTTTGAGTGTCACAGATTTTGGATGAGCATCGAATTGAACTGTGTAAAATTTGCGTGTGCGCTTTATGGTATTCTAGAGGACCGCTTACCTATTGGTACAGTTAATGCACGTATAATAATTCGCAAACTATATGGGTACAATTCCAGGTAGAAGTAGAAAGGAGAAAAAAATCTATTTCGAAATCGCCGCCACCGAAAAAAGAAGAACCGGTGGCGGAAGCACCACTGCCGGCCGTGATAAACGAAGAAGAACCTGCGAAAACAACGAGTAAACCTCGAAAAGGATTGCCTTCGTTTATCTGGGTTATAGGTAAACACACAAAAAAACACCCTTCATTTCTAACAATCTTATTCAATTTACCCCTTCAAATTTATTTTATGCTAAAGGAAATCGAATCACAGTAAAGTCTTGATCCAAGCCGAACGGAGCTACACGATCTTAGTCAGTTAATCGTAGCTTGATTAATGGTTTCGTTTTTATTGAATTAGGTGGTCCAGGAAGCAACAAAGACAATTTATGCACCCAAGCAGTCCGCAATATGCCAGGTTGGGTGCACGTTAGCGTAGGATCTCTGCTGAGGACAATGACGTCCTCGAACACTATAGTTGAGGACGCGATCGTGTCCGGCGAGCTGGTCCCGCAAGACATAGTGATGCAAGTCCTCGAGCAACAAATTATTTTAAATCGCGACACGGACGGCGTGATTATAGATGGTTATCCGAGAGACTTGTCTCAGGTCGAAGAATTCCAGAACAAGGTAACAAATAATAGGAAACGCTTATTACTACATAATCGTCTTACTGTACGTACATACAGAACTATAATCTAATAACAGCTTTATTGTTTTTGATTATTCAAATTATTTGATTATTACTTTCTAGAGCTTAATTGTAAATATGATTGTATTTCTATTTTAGTTTGGCCAACAACCACCCCTGGTGCTTCTTGACTGCTCCAAATTGCAACTTGGCAGAGGGCGGCTTGACGACAGCGTTTCAGCGTTTAAGAAAAGGCTGGACCTCTTCCGGGAAATGTCGTTGCCCATGCTGAAGACGTTGGACAACGAGAATCGTCTGACAATTGTAAGTCCAAACTCAATTTTGACCTAGAGCATCAGAATCGTCATTCACACACTCAATTTTTATAGATTAATCTATATTAGATTAATCTTAATTATATAGATTAAAGGTGTAAACAAATAATTGAATTGTTGCAGCAACAAACGACTTTTATATACCTGTATATTTGATTACAGTATATACATTTTTGATTAAACTTTGTATATGAATTTTCATCGTTGAATATGCGACATTGTACGCTTATAAGACGCCATTGTATGTCCTAAAAGTATCGATAAAAGCAGCATAGCCACTTTTAGTCATTTACAGCGTTTACCGTCTTCTTTTTATATCTCTAGCTGTAATTATAGACGTCACAGTTGTCCCAATGTACAATCCGTTACAGTGCAACGAAAGTTCAAGGTCATCGTACATTATAGCAGATCGGAGTTGCTTTCGCCACAATCATGGCTTGACGAATATTATCCGACTAAATGTTTCGCTATTACTGTTGTACCCTAAATCTCGAACGTAAAATCCGCCTAAAACAAAAATCTGCGGTCTAAACAATGAGATGTAATGATTGATAAAATTATTATGGATTTGTTTCGATTGAAATCGACGTTTTGCAATGTAGATCGATGGCGACACAGACGTGCCAAGCGTGCAACAAGAATTTGCGGCCGCGCTCTACCAAATGATGACGCAGTCGCGACGCAAAGGGGAAGAAAACACTCGTGCTCCTTGGTCGCCGAGTGGGGACGGTAACGAGGGGAACACGGACCCGGTGATTTCCAACAACACGAACCAAACGATCATCCCCAACGGTGTCCTCAAAGAAGCGGTCAACGGAATTCCTGCAATCGAGAACGTGATCAACGCTAAGAAGAGTATTAACGGTATCTCGCTAGGGGGTAAGTAATTTCCTAATTGCAAAGAGACTCTTACGATCGTTCTTTTCAGAGTAAAATTTTCGAGTTCCATTATAACATTAAACACACAGTCGGCCAGATCGTGTTGAATAAACAAAAGAAACAATTCTGTTAAATATTCTTTTTTACCACTAAACATACTGATACTAGATTCTGCAATGTTATAAAATTGCGAAGCAATGCAGAGAGAATTGTAGCATCCACTGCGATTTGTTTCTTGTAATAAATTATTACTAATACATAACAATCCCTCTGGTTTTTCTTAGATATTATTGTACAGCGTGAGATGACGGATCGAACGAGTACAATGACCATATCCTTTCGATCATTCGATCTCGAGATATTTGTGTCTGAAAGCATCAAACATGCCACCTTTCAGACACGAATGTCTCGAGATTGAATGCTCGAAACGGTATGGTTATTATACTCAATCGATTCGCCGTTTCATGCTCTATCGAAATATCAAAGAAAAAAATATAAGATTTCATTTTTTGAAATTACTTTGCCCGATTCAGGAGCAATGCAGATTGCCAACGGGTTGAAGAAGAACCTGCGCGAGGTTCAGAAAAACGGGGTTGCGCGCGCGCAAAACGGAATTGCAAATGGCGCCGCACACATGCTGCAAAACGGGGTGGCGCATTTGGCGAACGGTATTGTGCCAGGCAACAACAAAGTCGCTCCAGCTGTTCAGAACTATTTACCGAACGAGACGAAGGACGCCGTGAGGAAAATGTACAACGAGGTCGAGGGCTACCAGCAGAATTTGCACATGTAAACCTTTTCGAGGCCCGTAGATAAGCGAAGAGACTTAACTATACATTACTATAACAGCATAGACGAGCCACAGAATAGACCTGACAGTCGACGGGAGGACAGAGTTTAGAAACTTTTCCGGTCATCTTTCTGTTGTAATACGTACGATTCGTAAGTGTAAACAGTGGCGGATTTAGAGTAGGTTATAGCGGCTATAGCCCAGAGCAGTAAAATCCAGGGGCGGAAAATTTTGGGAAAATACTAGGGTACTAGGATACTAGGGTAGTCTCTAGGCGGCAAAAGTATAAATCCGCAACGAAATTTTATGAACACATTATCGGCAAGATGCTTTAAAAAATACTAAAATGTGGCCTTCTTTCTTGAAAATGGTATTTTAAGATAGTTCTGTCCCTTACGTCGTCTATGCTAAAATAGAGGGAGTAGAATTTATTTTTAATATCGTCCTATCTTTTTATAATGTTAATCACTCGAATAGCTGCAGGTACAAACAACCGTTTAAGGTTCCCTAATTATTATAGTACCGTAACGTGTATACGTTCTTACCGTGCCTTAAGACATCTACGACTTAAATAGGATTAATGCAGGATTCAAGGAAAGCCAAACACGATGATATAGTTTTGCAGACGTAGGATAAGTATCGTGCAGAATTGGGCACTGTTTCGAACATTCTAAATGACCTATTTTTATTGCAAATAATTTTAAAGGACTCAATTGAATTTTTCCAAATAATTTTAAAGGACTCGATTTAATTTCCAAATCATTTTAATCGACTTGGTTTTATCATCTTAACGAACTCAGTTTCACTCGAAATCAAAAATATTAGATTGAAGAAGAAACATTAGAACAATCGTTAAATGGAAATTTACCATGAAAACAAATTATGCCTCGAGACTAATTATAAGCAAGACATATGTACAAAAAAAAACAAGATATATTGTATATATCTAAAAAAAAAAACACATGACCGCTTATTTCCGAAACTACCTCTGAGAAGTATACTAACAATAAGTTTTATAATGATTGAGAATTGTTAATAGCATAGTGTCTTATACCGACGTAACTCTAAAAGAGAAAAACAAATGTTATTTATGAACTAATGTAAGATACATATCGTTAGGTAACTTTCATAAACACATACGTATAAACGACAGAGTAACTGGTAATGTACAATCAGTCGCAAAAATATTTGAACAAGTTACAGAAGTAAAAATAATGAATTTACCATTAAGATACGCAACTACTTGTAAATAAAATTTCATAATTACGTTAAGTAAATTTCATCACGCTGTGTATAAAATAGAATAATTACAAAATCATCCTTATTTATTCACTGGTCTTGTTCGACAATTTTTGCAAGAGACTGTACGTTTAATTTACACTTAAAAGATTAGTATAATATATTTTTAAGGAACTGTAGGTACCTCGATAGATCTATTCTTAGACTCTTCTTACATGCTAAAAGAGAAAGTTCTATTTATTAAACTCTTTTAAGCAACATCAAGGATTAACATATTATTGTTAACGATAAGAATAAAAAAGAAAATAAAAAACACGCGCACCAATAATTCCAATTTATTCATATTTCGTTTCGTGTAATTAGCAAAAAGTAAATTTTCATTGTTAATTCGTATGTATAATTCTACGTACGTTTGAGTCTAGTTGAAAGCATTTTTTATATATTAGCATTATTATCGTATAAATCACTGTTTCCCTCTTTTTTCTGGATCTTACTTACATATATATATATATAATATATGACTTTTTGGAAATATTTTATTCAACTAATAACTCTTACGTATTAGTGTCTGTTTTTTTTTTAATAAAAATGTAATAAATTGATGCACTGATACATTACATGCAACGTTTAAAAGTTCTTAATCCGACCTTTCCTTTAACATTGAAAGTATGGAAAACTCAAGTCATAAAACGAGTATTCATTTCTTTTTTCACTTCGATTGTAATAAGTATTATTATTTTACAAATACACATCAGAAATTTCATAATATTTTAGTAATGATAAATAAAAAAAAAGCAAGTTAAAATCGCAAACATTTATATTTTCGTTTAACAGATGTATGTTATGTTAAATGTAATTTTAACATGGAGTCGAATAAATAATCCGTATAAAATTTACTCCTTTCTTCACCATAGGATAAAAATCTACGAGGAGAAATATAGATTTTTATTTGAAAGAACGAAGTTGACCTTCAAGTAACCTTGAGAACGCCCCTTAGCTCAAACTATATACTCTAAAAGTATCTTATTTCATTTAAATTTAAATGGAATTTAACTAAAAACATTTGAAAGCAATTTAAAAATATTGTCCATCCTCCGGTAAAATTGTTTATTTAAACCTATAATTCAACTTGCCACTTGTTAGCACGCGTCTTTTTATAAATAATATATAGAAGTAAAGAGATATGACCAAAAAGTTTGAAAGTCAATTGGAACTAAATAAATATCATAAACGATATTAAATCAATATTGTACACTTATTGAAACTTTATTTTTAACATATCATTAAAGAATCGTCCGTGTGTAATTTTTGTAATTTAACTTATTTATTGACAATTTCACTATACATATATGTAACGAATGGTCAAGCACATCAACATGTTACTTCAATTGCTAATCGTAATACATACATAACAATGTATCTCAAACTTCTGTTTAATAAACTCCTATTCAGAGAATAGAACACATTTGACCCTTTCCTTCAAATCCTTTTTTTTTTTACATAGAACTATGTATATGTTCCTCATATGAATACTCGAAGCTGCGAGTGATAAATCACAATAAAGTAGTAGTAAGCAGTACATGAGTGATAAATATTAGTCTGATATTGTATGCAATGGAAGCTTAATATCTACACGTACTGTATGTCAGTACAGTTTAAAGAAACTATCTGCCTCTTTAAAATTTATACATGATTTTTATTCGATCTATGGTAAGCTATGTACACACTTCCATTACGGAGTATGCCCAGACTCTTCCCATTAATACTTGGTGAAAAGTACACATGTGCAACTATAAACCATTGGACTTTTGAACACATTTTTCGTGACAGGAAAATATATATAATTATAATATTCTTCTTTATTTCTACTTATGATATTCGATTAAAGTGCCGCAGATGTAGTTTATTGTATAGTCTATACATCCCTTAGTCTTTAACGAACTCTTTTAAACGTTTCATTTCCTTTGTTCGCCGTGGATCTGCACGAATATGTTTTGTGTGTATGGTAAAATATACAGGTTTCCTTCGTTCTTCGAATCATTTAAACCAAATGAGATCATGAAAACGCTCGATGCTTGTTTTCAATCTAATCCTCGATTTATACCGTACACTATACAATTTCTCTTTCCACTTAACATTACGTATGATTCGACTCGGACAGACATTACATTCAAAATAAAGAGCATATGTATTCTTTTCTCGTGTTTAGTAACACGTAAGGTTTCAAAATGAATATCTTGTAATTTCAAATAATATTTGGAACAAAATATGGAAGTTATACAAACGTCTGATGTGTGTGTGTGTGCTGATACGTGAACTACATGCATTGTGTAAACGTGTTGTACTGCACACTTTCTCTTTTTTTTTTTATGCACATCGAATCACTCTCTATGCTATCTTTTACTCTACATTAACACAAGATACTTGAAACCTTAGTCGTAAACAATCACAATGAAATATGCTAGTCACAGTAAACATTAGCTTTATAATATAAATTATAACAAACAGTCGTCTACTTGCCCCTAGAAAAAAATGGCATTTAAATTAAACTCATTTGGCTGATTTGATATGAAAATCAATATCATAGGGCTAGAAACACTACTTCATTGTGGAATACTATTATATAATACAGACTATTCTAGACTTACATATTTAAGAAATAAATTATACTTGAAAATAGGAATGTAGGGAAAGAAAATGATCGAGTAGTTCGACGATTCAGAGTAGGAAATAAATGCTTATTTGGTCAAACATACATGATGAAGAGAAAAATGAATTAAAAATATTACTGATAATGAGCAAAAGTTGTTGGTGTATTATTTACCATTAGAGGAAAAAAAACAGTCGAGAATAAAACAGTACGTAATACCTAATTATTATAAAGGGCTAAACATAATGTATTCACATATTAATTTTATAAAAACTGGATCACATACGATAAAATGTATATCAGCAGCACAAACTAAATTATTCCTTCTCTTTGCCACATCGCATAAAAAGGAGTAGTTTTAATTATTTCGAAAAATTTTAAAACTATATTTGGCCACGAAAATGAAGTATAACCTACGAGAAATTCAGTTTGGAAGTCAAGATTCTAAAAAATGTCATACAAAAATACATGTAACAGAAATTTACATATGTACCGGACCAAACAACCGCTGATAAATTCGAGTACATGCATGTAGGAATCATCGTGTATTATGTATATACAATTAATTTGGCAGAGAGAAGAACATTTAAAAACGTATATATAAGAAAAGAATTATACAACTAACAAATCATGACTCGTCCATCTTCGCGACCTTATTGAGTAGTCTGTCTTAAAGTCTTAAAATGCTTGGATTTTGGAAGTGTCACTTTTTGCTTTTCTTTTTTTAAACAACGTACATGCTTGAAAATAGAAGAATGTAACATTAGAGCACGTCCAAAATCGGCTAGTGTACGATAATTTATTCATCATCACGAATTTCATTCTTCGATCATGCTAGTATGACACGCGTTACAAGTAATAGGACCACATGGAAACCAAGCCCATGAATACGTGTTTAGAATATGATTTGTGTAGCAGTCTTTGACTTTGGCATTATTTGAAACGGGAGATCGAAATCGGATTTTTTTTCTCACTATATGTTCTTGAATGGATGCTTCGTGTGAGCAAACGATATGTAATTTGTAGACGTGTGCGAGAACCCGAAAATATCGGTACCCGGAAATTTTCGAGATTCCTAAAAATATCTGAGAACAATAATATTCTCGGAAATCCCAAAATTTTCGAGAACCCGTCTCGACTCGACATTTTCGGGTTCTCGCACACCTCTGGTAATTTGTAACGGTACAATGTATTGTTGTTATTAACACCAAAGTTCTGAACTGGAAGTAAATCGGACGATATGCACGATGAAACGAAATAACATAATTAACAGAATTATGCGACTAATGTTTCACTAACATAACGAAAAAAAAAAACAAAACAGTTAACTCACGTTTCATTCAAACCTTGACACAAATAATACAAACAACTTACATAGTTGATCGTACTGTTACCAATTCTATGCAATAAAGTTCTTTGACAGTATTATGTGAAAATAAATAAGTAATTTTTATTGCGATAATGAATGTTCATGGGCCTGGCTGATCATTGCTCGACCAAGTACACCATTCATCATCATTCATACACAACGATAAATTTTTTACCAATTAATCCGTAAAAGTCAAACATTACTATCAGGTTTACTGGAAAAACCGATTGGTTGAGCATTTTCAACAAGAGTGGCCTGCATACTCGATGAAGGAACCTCAATGGTCGCCGTTGATGATCTCATTTCATGAAGCGGTGCCCTACAAATTTATATATCATTAAAATTCGACTAATTTGTCATGTTATATAACGTACACCTAATTATAAACAAAATATTTTTAGAAAAATATATATATATTACATATATGTACACAGTCGGAGACAAAGTTAATGGGACACCCTTTAATAACTTTTTCAAAATTGGACCAAATGATTTGAATTTTTTAAAGATGTTAGAAGGATTAGTTTACTAGGTAATGTATGAAAAATTTTTTATAATTGCTATTGCTCGGAATTTCGAAGGATAAAGTGAAAGTCATGGTCTTTAACTTTTTTATCCGGGCCTGTAATGAAAATTTAAAATATGCCTTTTAAGATCTAAGTAAGTTAAACATATACATGCAAAGCCACAGCATAGCCTATGTAATATAGATGTAACGCAAAATAATCTTGTACTGTTGAATGTATAAAGTGTAGTGAAATTATAATATGTATCGTAGAGATTTAAAAGACATCTACAGAAGCTACAAATGTAAGAATAAATTTTAAACTTTATATATTATTGCCTGGTTAGTGAAGTGGTGCAATGAATGTTTGATGATTTATGAACGCCTCCAGTCACCAGGATCCTCCACGACAGTTGTAGGTTGGGTGTAAGTAGGATGATCTGTAGTAGGAGGAGGTACAGTACCCTGTGGGGAACCCATACCCGACGTCATTCCTGCTTGGTCGGGCCTGGATCCTCTGTTATTATTAGTGTATTAGTACAAACACTGGGAATTACACATAATGAATGTATTATTGTTATTCTGTATTATAATTTAATGGCACGTATTATATAATCTATTTTAAGAAATTTAAAAGATGAAATCACAATTCACAGTATTTCAACTTCTAATAAACAAACTTGTAGAAGATCTATAGATCTTGATATTCGTATAAACTTAGTTTTATGACTCTATAAAAAGACTATCATGTGAGAATTTTTCAAATTAGCGATTATATAATTAACTTCTAATTGTATATATAATTAATTATAAATATAATAACCATTACATAATTTACTTTTCTATTTGAATCTCTGAGTCTTATTTCATCTAATTTCTTAAAAAGTATATACTTTTTTATTTAGGATGTAGCATATGCTTTTGCGATCGCAATTTGCGATTCAAACTTAGAACACCATGTACACAATACAAGGTACCCAAAACCCATAGCAACAAATTCAAACACAAATGCAAACAAACACAAAGTAATATGAACAATTACTCTTCCACCCAGAAGCAAATGTGTGCACACATTATTGCAGAACACACCACATGGTTTGTATAGTGTAATCATACACAAGAAATTATTACGATTATAATAATGTTAGAAATTAGGTACTCACTTCCGACCAAGCGACATCATTCCGTATATTACACCTGTCGCAAATATTAGGCCACTGCCGAATAAACTACTCATTCCGAAACAGAGGAAGACTGGTGGAACCGCCGCCCTGAAATAATAAAAAAATACTGCATGTCTATTCTATAAGTGAAACAGCGTAGCACTCTAATTGAAACAAGTTACAGTATAGAAAGCACTAAAATATCAACAATAGGTGAAAAATGCACTTACAAACAATATACCGCTGCTCTATTCCAGTATGGTCTCTTTTCCACCCAATCACTTAAGTTTTGTACAAAATCAATGAATAGACAGCAACACGGTGCTTCTATCATTACTACTACAAAACCTGCCACCATCTGCCACATGCCGCTAATCAGACAACTTATGTCGCCCAAGAGTATTGATACACAATTCCATGCTCCAAGAAAAATTGCAACTGCAACAAATTCATCGAAATTATAATCTCAAACGAACATAGATCTTTAGAAGCAGCAGAATCCTATTCGCTATGCACTTTCCTCGCACCTATCACAAGTAATTCTGATAAAAATAGTGCATTCTGCAAAAATGTAATTGTAACGTTAGATCAATTAAAAAACCTGAGTATCGACATTTTTCTTAGAAAGGCAAGTAACTTACAAGCATTGAATGCGCATTACATGTAAATATCGTGAATCTGAGTGTAAAATTTCGAACAATATATATATTTTGTTGCTATATGATTCCAGATAAATATGACAATGGGTCGATGCTGTGATGGTGTAATATGTGACATGTTATGGGATATATCATTTTCGAAAACGTACTAAAACTTCCTGCAGTACCGAGCCCTCGGCCAGCATATTTCATCCACCAAGGTACATCGTCCTTGGCAACAGGGTCTTCTCCTGGCCTCTGCATGATCGTCATTATTTTTTCAGACCACTAAAAAAAGTAAAGGAGCCATTGTTTTGAGTATTACAACCATGTGCCGAGGCAGTCGTGTCCTCAGAAAATTTGACGAGATTTACCATTTTGATCGTTCCACGCTCCACTTCTTCACCAGCTGACAGGACCAAATGGAACTGACAGCACACTAAGGATCTGTTGTTGTACGAAAAATCGATCCGCGAGTTTCTTAATTATGTGGGCAGAGGCGCTTCTATCTGTCAACGATTTTAGCTGTTCTCACGTGAAACTCTCGATGGTTAGACGGTTACGGTTAGGTTACTGTTTCTGCTGCCAACCTAAATACCTACGTAGACAAACATAACCTTTTTGCCTCTATCAATCACTACCAATCGCTACCAGAGAGGATACGAGAGTGCTCACACTTGGGATTTTTGTGACTCCGGTATAGTGCTGCAAGACACAATTGGCTCTCGATAACATAAACATTTACATTATATTTTAAACAGTACAATTGTATAAAATATTTTATACAATCATTTTATGTAAAAATCGACAATAAATAAATACTTGTCATTGACTTGTACTATTGAATGGTCCGACTTGCTATTGATTAAACTACTGAATTTCGTGCCACCTCCTTTGATATCATATTCTCCTAATACAGAGTTCAATTTTCGGAATTTTCGGAAATTTAAGCATTTTTCGGATTTCTACTATGAGAACATGATAGCAAAAGAGGTGGCATAAAATTTCGTGCCAGGGTGCGAAAAGAAAAACACTAACTGTTGTAACTAATATTCTTTATTTCTAACCAAATAAAATACAATGTTGAACGTGTACATATACAAAATAGAACAAAATGAAACTAAAATATTACACGGTATGGGCCATTTCTCATACAGATCGAGTGGTAGTCTAGAGCCCCGCGGGCGTGAGACAAAAAAATACAATGGGTGATTGGTCTACTCCTTTTCCTCGTCTGTGGTAACAGTTCTACTTTCCTAAATAACTATTAGCAGAGTGGAACACAACTCTTCCTCTCTGATATAACTATTGAGTTTCAGGACTTCACCGGTCTTCCACTGCGACAAACCGGAAAGTCTCTAGAAATAACTAGCAGCAGATTTGAATTTAGTAAAATTAAAGTCAACTCTAATTTTATAAATTGCAAAATGTATAATCATCATCTTCTAATTTTTCCTATCCTTTTCTTAAACCAATAAGAAAAAGGTTCAGCCTGCAAAATCTACGTTACCGTTCAAAGCGATGTCGCATGAAAACGGAAGTGTATAAAAATACGGAAGCCCGCCAAAATCCAGTTCGCATAATTGCAACGCGCCTAAATTCGCATGATTGCGCAGTACTGCAAGCGTTCCAAATCTGTTCTGCAGAAATTACTAGTGAATTCCTACATTTTTATTGCAAGCAATTGTTCTTTTCTCTCTAACATAATGGCGAGGCTCGCAGCAGTAAAAGATTCTTTGGAAAGAGCTCTACATGACGAGAGCAAAGTTTGGACAAAATATTTTACGAAAATTGAAAAACAAACTGGTGTCAACAGGACCTACGTGTTTTTAGGTGAGTCTGTTAGGTTAACCGTGAGCAATCGAACCCGTTTTTTTTCGTTTCCTCTACGGTAAATAACAGGATAAGTTCTCTGTTTCTTGCTTTACGTAACGACATGTTCAAACGAATTATCTAAATACGCGAGCATGATAAGTCAATTTTTTACTATTGATCGAACGGCAAGTAACCCTTGAACAATACGATGATTCATACAGTATGAAACTAGTATCACAGGAACAACTATGAAAAATATAAATTTAGTCAAAAGTGGTATTTTTATTTGAATATCTAGATTGTGATTTTCATAAATTTTAAATCTATTGTTTCTCCTTTTCAGGCTCTGCCGTGATTTTAGGTATTTATCTAGTATTCGGTATTGGACAGCAATTAATTTGCAATGTTTTTGGATTTATCTATCCTGCTTACTGCTCTATGAAGGCTCTAGAGAGCCCAAAGAAAGAGGATGATACAAAATGGTTAACATATTGGGTAGTGTTCGCAGTGTTCACAATCGTAGAATTTTTCTCAGACTATATTTTATGTTGGTTCCCAGTCTATTGGCTGTTCAAGGTACAGTACATTTGATATTGATTAAATTTAAAATGAATACTGTACGCTCAATTTTTGTTGCAGTGCCTATTTTATATGTGGTTGATGGTGCCCATGGAAAATAATGGTTCAATGGTTTTATATCGTACCATTATCAGACCCTCATATTTACGATACCATCACAAAGTTGATAAACTTATTTCAGAAGCTCAGAATGCTGGTACATTCCTAATAATTAATTAAATAAAGAGTTATTTAAGTCAATTATTAATAAACACATTGTTGTTTCAGCTGTTAAAGTTGCCTCGAATGCTCTGTTGACAGAGAAGCAGGATTAATGGATTTTCTTGTAAAATTGTAATTATACATAAGTATTGTTTGTCAAAATCCTGGTGAAACACTATTATTTGAATAAAAATATTTCTATTACACTTTCTGACTTCTGTTGAATTCTTAGAGCCATTGCGGTCATTGGCTGACACAAATATTTGTGTAACTAGCTACACAGGCGCATAAGGGTTAGATTAAACAGAGTAAACCAATTCTGTTGGCAGAATACATATATATACATGTGCCAATGCGCATGCGTAAATATAAATAAGTAAATTTAAATTTTCTAGCATGTCATCGTAATTATTTTTAAATCACCATCTACCTATCATATAATGCACTGTTTTACACCTGAAAAATTGAAAAATCTCAGCGGGAAAGCATTGAAATATTTTTTATTCACGTGCGAATGATTTTTACCGTTTTTGCTATATCATAATGTAAATTCTAGTAAGAATCATTTGCTCCGTTCAAATATTTGTATAGCGCCATTTTGCGCAGTGGAAAAACACTCAAACTGGTGGCCAAACTATACCGTTTTTTCGGGGTCCAAACAAATTTGAAAAAGTGCGTTGAACTAAAGATTTTTATATCAAGTATAGATTAAAAAAATGTTAAAAATAATAAAATGATTTCTGCCGCAATATACGCGGCATTTCATCTAATAAGTAAGAGTGCCATGCCGTGTGTACTGCGGCACTGAACCGATAAGTGTTGATTATTTGAATTAATTGATATCAAAAATATTCAGGGCATTTAAAACACAGAAATATCAACTAAGAGAAGCGGCAACACTGTCTGCATGTAGGTTTAAAATTTCAAAATCACAAACAACAGATTCTAACTAGAGTTTTAATTCTGATATACACCGTGGTTGTCCCTGGTATAGCGCTGTTTGTCAATAATGCACGTTGTTTTGACAGTGCAAAAATATTTCCTTAAAACATATTAAAAATATATTAATCATAGTGAAACTATAGTTGAAAATTTATACAAAATGGAATCGAGCAAATCGGAATCAACGCCGAAACAGGCCATGGTGTATATTTGCGGAGGTATTGCAAAAAATAAAATTAACCTCACTTTTATACGTTCACACAAGTAAAGAAATAATTAATTTTATTTTAAAAGTAATTTTTAGTTTACTTTAACGTCAATTATTAGGTGCATTTATGAACAGTATAAGTCTTTTTTTATTGAGTTAATCATTTGTTATCGAAGATGTTGAAATTTCTCTATGTAATATTATTTTTAACCACCCGCTGCCATTCTTGAAAGAGAAAAGCGCGCGAAAATGTTTGAAATTTAAATGTAATTAAACACTTATTTGTTTTCATTTTTTAACAACAAAAACATAGGAAAAAATTTGAAATTCTAATAAAATCACCGAACTATTTGTTGACTTAATTAATAAGAATTGTTTATACCGTTCGTAAGGATCGCTCTCAATTTGAAACAGGTAAAACGCGCGAAAAAGTTCGAAATTTAAATATGGTCATTAAAGAATTAAAACGAAAATTGAATTATTTGCAGATCTAATTAATAATTTTTTATAGAATGCCATCACGACAATGAAATACGTCCCAGAGATCCAATCAGATGCAGAGAGTGTGGTTATAGAATTATGTACAAAAAACGCACCAAAAGACGTATCCTTTTTTATAATATTTTGCATTTACCCTAAAAGATATATCACATATTTATATAACGTAATAATTAACTGTTTTCCTTAATAATCTATTAGTTGTTGTATTCGATGCACGATGAATCTACTGGACATAATTTATAATAAATATACATTGTAGATTTAAACTATAACAAATATAAATTAAGAATACTGGACTATAATTTAAGAAAATTTTAGAGTTTAGTACATTAATTAATCTTGATGAATAAAGGTAATAAACAATACACAATGTTATTGTAAATTAAATATTTATTCCCATCCCATATTATTCATAAAGTTGTACTTTTATGCTTGCAATACTACCTTAGAAAATTATAACAATTTTAATCGAAATATATCTCATAGCTCATTATAATCTTTAAATCTTTTTTCACAATCTTCACCAAAAACTCCATTGATTACGTACTAATGCAGATCATATAATATAAAACATTTTAAGCAATATATGTTTTTTATTTACAATAAATAAATTACATTTTCATCAGTAGTTCAACAGAGTCACAGAATTAGGAAGAAAGAGTGACAGTGACACTAGCAAAGTATTGGCATCCTCACAGTTTCTCGTAAAAGCCATTGTTCTTGATGGTTTTCTGCATATGTTTTTAATAATCCTACTCCGGTCCCATCATCTGATATTTATCGTTAATTTTGTAACCTTTAAATGTAGCGTTAATTGAGACAATCCATTACAAAAGCACAAGATTCACCATCCGTTGTATAAACATAACTCTAACGTGTCTGGAAATACTTTTATAAAATTTTAATCACATTCATTGTTGTAGATGGTGCCGATTGTTTACGGTGCCATTGATATTTGTTGTAAACCTTGGAACAGTAAAAATATATGGACCGTTTCAGAAATCCTTTTTAAAAATGACAATTAATTTTGGAAGCATTTTGTCGAAGAACACAGTCCCATAAAAAATAATTCGTATATTGTGTATTCTCGGTTATTCTTCAAATTTTTTAATACTGAGTTTGGAAAGAGCCAAGCCAACTTCTTAAGTCATTTTTAATTATGATAATATGCAAGGTGAAGCATTTTAACATTGACAATAACTCATTCTCTTATTTCTCTATTCTAACAAAAATATTACTTGAACGAGGATAATACTTTTCACGAAGAAAAATAACATTTTTCCTGAACAATAATATTTTTAAATAACTTATAAATAACACTCTGATGGTCTCTTAAGTCACAGAAATAATTTATACCAATCCGGTATGTAATACAATATATGTACAGTTTTATTTTTTGTATCACGATTTATAAAATAGATTTTTATTATTAAATAATAACATAATATATTATCATAATTCTTATGATAACTTTTCAATTGTATAATTAACATATAATTTTTGAACGAATTATATTTAATTGGAAAACTATGAATCTCACTTTCAAGTTTAATGGAAGACAATTCTACTCGTATGTTGCATAAAAATTCTCGTTAAAGGAATTTAATAAAAAATATTGATTCATTTAATTTGAACTAAACTTTTTAAATACACATATTAATTATTATGTGTTTAGAATACGATAAGAGCATGAGTTACTAGATGAAAAATGCTTTGTACATGTTAAACAGAGTGTAGCATATGTACCTTCAAATTCGTTCTACACTTTACACTCTTTTCGAATAATCTAAATAGTCTTTTCACAGGTTTCAACTGAAAATATTTTCACACAAACCTGTGGCGAGCCATCTAAAAATATATCCAATTGAATAAATGTGAAAAGTGCTTGTGACACCTTGCGTAGAAGTTGATATAAATTTTCTATCGAATCGATCTAGCATAGAATAACAAAAAAAGGTTCACACTTATCAGCCCTAGACCTAATAGATTTGATATGTAAATTATGCTTTATGCACTGATGAAAGTATGCAATGCTCCTGGAAAGATCAATTGTTTTTCGAAAATATATCCAGAATGATAATCTGAAAGGACTATCTTAGTAATTATATCATTAGACAGTAAAAGAGACACGTACACACACCACCATATGAAATTTGGCTTCAGCTGTGCTCCAAAATATTTCTTTCTGCTCTAGTTGTACCTTACATGCTGCTTCGCTTCAATGGAAAACTTAGTTTTTCCCCTTCGTTGGCTTGGCCATTCTGGACATACACACGTGCACACTCTGGAAGTTTATACGTGGTCTTCGTGGACCGGTGTTAATAGCATTTTGAATGGATATACACAGAATGCTAGGTCAACTATGCTACGCTGATAATGTTTGGCAACAACCACCTTGACTGGACCTCAATGTGTATGATTGTGCGGTCTTACTATTTCTCTACTGGCTCCTCTCAAGCACTAGGTACAAATTATGATAATTGAAACCTGATTACACTGTAGAAAAGACGAATCGTGCTCGAGCGAGATGCTGGGAACTGGGTGTTGATAAATGACACTGTCCATCATCATTTTTGTGTTTCGATAACCCATCTACAATTCCAAAATAGATTTTCAAAAAACCTTTTTTCTGCATCATCTTCAGTTTTTAACAAATTTAAAAGAAACCTGAAAGTTATATGTAACGCATTTTCGCATAAAATTCTATGGTCCCTTCCGAAAATGACAGTATTCTTTTTTAAAAATAATTATTTTTAAATTTGAGAGAAAAGAAAGAAATATTTGTATAGCTTTTACGGTTAATGCAGAATAAATTCTAAAAATTAAAAATTGGAATTTTCTGTATACTGCTTATCGAGATACAAAAAGAAAACTGTAAAAATTTGTTGGACAGTGTAATTAACAATAAGATACGTTAGCTGTCTGTCTTGGAAGGTGTGTTCCTCCTTAAACGTTTCAGGGGAGATCAGAGAATCGGTTATCCAGTGCGATTTTTGTAAATTCAATAAAACTCGCCAAAAAGTATCCGAATAAATACTTAATTTTATACTCTCATTTCATGTCTCAAAATTCTTCGTCCAGTTTCGCTATGTATATACAAATTTCTATATTATGTACAAATTCATGCTATTTGTGGCACTGTTCTCATTACAAAGATCCATTACAACTTCCTGTACACAGAGCAACATTGTGAGAAGTTAACAAAACTTTGGCACAGATATACAACGTTATAAAATATAGTTTTGCGGTAAAAAAGCTAGAACCATCGTTTGTAGTCTCTATCAACTGTGATATCAATCAATCTTGCTCTGAAGTATCAGTTTTAATTCTGATATGAAATATTTCGTTCATCTTGTAACAACTATCGCACTTACAACCTAAAGCTGTGATTTAATGAATCGAAAAAATCTGATCGAAATTGACGAAACCGAATAACCGATTCTGCTCTCGTTACGGACCTCTTAAAATTATTATAAAGACTAACATGATCTCGTTATATCATACATAAATATGTACAAACACATCTTCTCTTATCTCAACAATAATTCGTGTAATTACTCTTGCTAATGTCATTCATCCATACAAAATAATTCACTCCAGAATGATTTTACAAATGTCCATTATTTATTACAAAATTATTTACTAATCTTTTTTAATTCAAAAGTCATTACTAAAATTTTCTTTTTTTCTTTTCAAATTGCCATAATTTTTCTTTTGGAGATACCTCGATTTAACAAAAGTTATATTTATTTTAATATAAACACAAAAAGATAAATATTCAAAATTTTTTAAATTCTGTTTGTAATATTGTTGCCAGAAGAAAAATAATGTTTCAGGACATTTGTAGATTCAGCCATAAGTGCTTTCTTTTATCCGTACACTCATCCTCGCGTTATGTGTATGTGTGTATGCTTGATGTACCAATAATAGTGATATAATATTATATTTGTAATATTAGAATACTCTTTTAATATTGAACGCAACAGTTGCACTTTAAATACAGAATCACATGCCAGTCCATTGCACCTCGTGTTGATACAAGACTATTGTATATAAATATCGTATTTTCCATTAGGTATGAGAACTATGCTCTTATCAGTTACGTTCTATCACTTTTCGAAGGAAAACTAATTTTGTTTTCAGAATACAATTTGCATTAATCAGAACAAAAATCTTTTAATATATTACTCTTTCGAATAATATTATTTAAAAAAAAAATTATTCATAACATTCTGGTGGTTTTCCAAGTCACAGAAATAATTGACACCACGATTTTATACGATACAATGTGTATCATGAAACTATTATTGTGTTTAATATTTAACTACTTTTTATACATAAAGATCCATTTAAATTGATTCACTCGAATATATTCAAAACTGTTGATGAAACTAAAAAGTGTGTCAGAAGAAAGTAGGAAATTATATTTTTCTGAGCACTAAAATAATATAAAATTTAATCCAGTAATTTTTATATAATAAAATATTGTTTTTGTCGAATCTATTTCGGTATTTTTTTTTTTTAAATTACGGATCAGGGTACCTATTCGACTTTCGTTTGCTCTTGGGTAGGCCATGAGTTTATGGGTCCAATAAATTTTTTCGGCAGATTATAAAGTTGCCGGCCGAGCAGCGATATCTTTTATTAGAAAAGGACAGAATATGACATACCCTCTCGTTATGGCACTAAGCTGTGTCAAAAGAAAAACTTCCAAAAATGAAGGAGGGTAGAAACTTCAAAACAAACATTGGTGCCGGTCATCGAGACAGAACTGTATTTACTTTAAACTAAATACTTTTTAACGAAAAGCTAAAATAAAATCATTTGGTATAAAAAATTAACTTTTTTTTTTTAAATACCAAATCGAATTGGTCTAGGCAATTGCCAGACTACATTGTTTATAGTGGTATCAAATATATACGAATCCATTTTGTCAAAGACACGAGCGACAAGTAATAACACGAAAATAGTTATATTTACATATGCTTTCCGGAACCAAAAAAAATATTTCACAATTTGACTACTAAAAAAATAAGGTGACCCATAATCAAAATTAATTTTCAGGAAACTGCATAAGCAATTTGCTAATTAAATTGCACAGAAAAAAGGGAACTCTTACATAGTTTTAAAATTCTTTAGAATTTCTTAACTCTGACCAAAAATTGGAAAATTTAAAATATCGTTTAAAAATTAGCTCTGCTACTCTTTCTCGTAATAAAGTTAAAGAAATTGTTTAAAAAAAAGGAATTAAAACCTCAACAATTGTTTCTCTATTAGAATGTTTAAACTCAAAGTTGTATCATGTTTTCGCTTTGACGATGTTAATTTTTTCCCCAATTTGGCTAAAATCAGTGGTGGAAATAATATTTTGCATATATTACCATGACAGCTATTTTCCGATGAAAACAGACCACAAACTTACACCAAAATTTCCTTCGAAACGTGACGGAAGAATTCTCTCGCAATTTATTCTATTTTACTGGTACGGCAATAAATTCATTCGAACAACATCCGTATGATTTTGGCACTACGTGTCGTCTGTTTTTTGTCTACTGTGATCCTCCTTGCCTGTAGGCTCCTGCTGAGTATTCTCCTTCTCCGTGCACTTGTCCCTGTGTATATTTGTACTAGAGTCCGATTCGATATTGTGTTCAACGAAACAGTGTACTTGGAACTCGTTCATGCTACGCATGGACACTGTGCAGATTTGGCACTTGAACGGTTGCGTGTTCTCGTCCGGCCTGGTGTCTTCCATAGGGAACACAGGCTCCATGGGCCTCTCCTTTGCGTTGTACTCGCAACCCAGCTGAGTGAACTGGGGATTCCCCAAATGGACATCAGACTTTGGATCCTCGTTAGCGATTGGCACATGATATGGTCGAGACATGTCTGCGTCTGTGGTCGCTTTCGCAGGGCATGGATGCAATGCGTGCTGTGGTATGGGTTCACCCTCGTCCGATGAGGTCTCTCCTCCACTTATGGCTTGGCTGGGAAGCGCCTCTGAGTCCCATTGCCCGATTTTGCTGGGATCTTTTTCACAGAGTCTTTGAGCCAGCATCTGTTCAAACGATCAACTTATTATACGTTAATATTCAATGCTAGATAGCTGTAACACTGCTCGTGTAGCTGTAACTCTAGTAAATTATTATTAGGTTGTTGCATATGAAATGTCCGATTTTAGAATGCAAATGTTATTAAAGTGTTTTGATCGAGAAATACTACTATTACAGTTCTCAGGTTTATTATCGGACATTTCATGTGCAACAATCTAATACTATTTAAGTACACACCTGAAGACTAGTAAGACTATTATCACAGTCAGTAGTATCAATGTCGTTCAAATTGACGCCAGACCTCTCCATCTCGGCATACGTTCCAAACGGTAATTTCCCTAAACACTCTAATTTCATAATATGCATCTTGCTTCGGAGGTGCTTCGCCAAGTGGCCGTGTATCCTGAATGCAATCTTGCAATCGGTGCACTTGAACGGCCTAGGATTGCTGGTGGTCGCTGCTCCGAAGGTTGAAGTCATACTGACCTATAATTGATCATGAAAAATTAATCGAAAGAATTTTTTGAATGCGCTCCTATGCAGAAAATAATTTCTCAATGTTCACTCCACGTATTAAGTATGAGATTTCAGAGAAAATAAAGGGTTGAAATTTGTTAAAATATTACATGTAAAACAGTTTCACCTTGTTGTGATGAGAAACAGATCGTTCGTGCTTCGTCAAGTGACCTTTGGTTCGGAATGAAACCGCGCAGCTCTCGCACCTAAACGGTCTCTCGAAATAGTGAATGTTGATATGCAACCGTAACTGACTAGGTTTGCTGAACACCTTGTTGCAAATGCCGCAGACGCTCCTTCCATCCTCGGTCACACTGTAACCACACCAGGTAGACTCAGTTCTTCCAAATAATAGGATTTCGACATTTTACATTAAAAGATTCATCAATTTTGAATTATCTACAATTAAAACTGTCCGTACAAATTCCCTATTTTACTTCATGTTTTACTTCAACGCTCTACTTAATACGAGCACTTATTAACATATTCTTTAGTACAGATAGTTCAATAGTTCAACAGTGAAATAGTTTTGCATTAAAATTCTGTAACTTATCAATGACAACGAAGAATAAACAACCAACCTGACATAGTTCGAAGCGGGTCCGCTAGAAGGCTGCAAGAACTCGGCCTGTGGTTTCGAATTTCCCGCAGTAGGCGATGGCGACCTGAATCCCGGCCCTCCAACCACCATTTTCCTCGCTACAGTATGCTTAATGCTGTCGGCTATACTCTGCTTTGTCATCTCATTATGCTTCAACTCGACCCGCTCCATGTTTCTCATATCGATATTAGCCCTAGGGGCTTCTTGCAATTTAGGTACTTCGTGCATAGCCAGAGGCACGGTTTCGAAGCTGACCCTGATCCCCCCTGATTCCTGTGTCTGAGGGTGTCTATAATCCGACAATAAAATCATATCTCTGCTAGGAGGCCTGTTATCCTGTCTCGAGTCTATTGTAGCCAACGGTGTCCCTAACGGAGTGATCTCCTGATTCAAGGGCTTAAACTCTCGATTAGGAGATCTTAACTCTTGTCTGCACATCTTGTAGTCTTGACTTGGAGGTCTCAGCTCCTGCAACTGACCTCTGTAGTCCTGCAACCTTAACTCTCTGCTTGGAGGCCTCATATCTAGGTTCCTAGGACTCTGGCTCTGCATCCTCAAATCTGAAGACGGTGTCCTGACCTCGTGACCACCTGGTCTGATCTCCTGATTAACATTTATCGTCTTTAGGACCGAACTTCTATCCGTTTCATTGTTCATATGAGGAATTGGCAGCAATCTATTGTTAGCCTCCAAGCCAAAGGCTTTAGGCGAGCTCCTGTTAGTGGACTCACCTAACCTCTCGCAGCTGTTAACCACAGGTATGACATACTCTCCGCCAGGCTTCGAGCTAGCAGAATTCATCAGCTCGATACTCCCCTGTTCCTTATTCTGGTAAATCTTCTCCCTGATCTCCATCTTGACGTCGTCCACATGCTTCACTATTTTCACTCTGGAGTCCATAATTGTCTGCTGCATCTTGCTAGGGTCGGTGTAGGTCACAGTGAGGACATTGCCGGACTCCATGGCTTTCGACTTCGGCGACAGCTGCCTGAAGTAATCTCTAGACTGCTTCTCGACCTTAGTGCTGCCAACCCGGTATTGCTGCTTGATTTTACTGTCCATCACATGTCGCTCTGTCAGGTAGGCTTGCAACATGTGGCCCTCTGCATCCTGTTTCCACTCTCTGCCCTGTATCGGCAGCCTCTCCATGGTTTGAACTATGGTCTGTAATAAAACGGGTTCGGAAACTGGGGTCAAAATGTCCGCCGGATTAGCTCTTTGAGGAATAGGCGACGGTAGAGGTTGCAAAGCTGGTTTTGTGGTGAGATCCATAGGCTGGGTCAAACTGTTCCTTGAATCAACGTCAACCTCCTCCACTTCCTCATTGCTCTCTTTTTTCGAGGATTGAATTACGGTTGTCCTGGACTCCTCAGAAGCCCTGCTCGAGGGGAAATAATAACGATACGGAAGCTCGTTCATGACCACAGTGGTGCCCTGGCTACTAACACTTGGTCCGCTGAGAGCAGTGGTGCTAACTGTGACTGATACGGTGGTGGACGTAGAGGTCGTTGGGAAGGTTAAGGTATATGGGTAGGTCGTCGGTCTGCCCGAAGGCAAGAGGCCCGGCAGTCTGTTCGCGTTTCGTTGGGAGAGACTCAACAGACTCTGAGCAGCCTCCTGTTCCTCGCTGCCAGATTCTTCACTTTCTTCTCCATCGGTTTCTTCTTCTTCTTCCGAGGACTCTTCGGTGTTGCCACCCGCTGCTAGCCTAGCGATAGCTTCCTTGTCAATGTTGTCGTCGCAGACTGTCGTTGGAACTGGAACAACGCCCAGCTCCACGCACTTCTTGTAGTGGGCCTTGGACTTCATGTGTTTGGTCAGGTTGCCTTTGGTTTTGAAACTTAAGAACGAAGGTTTTGGTAGGTTAATAAACAGATGTCGGACAAATACGAGGAATAAGAGACAGCAGATGGATAGTATGATGAATGACAAACAATAACGTGTGTCTGTAGGACGCAACTCACCTGAAAGCGCAGTGCTTGCACGTGTACGGCCGCACGTCCGTGTGCGTTCTGATATGTTTCTTCAACATGGAAGGCTTCTTGCAACGGATGCCGCATTCCTCGCAAACGTACCGACCTCGACCTTATGGAACGAGGAGAGGAGTGTAAAAGAAGCGTATAAACTGACAAGAAGAATGCATGACCTTCTTGTCACCGATTCAGACCTGGTGAAGGAAAGAATGACTCGGAGGTCATGCACTGTTCTTGTAAGCGTAAATTTCTCATGAGTATAATCAGTAAAAAATACTACGGTCTGTGACCAAATCAGCTCAATCGCTACGAAATACTGCGGTCATTGACCTAGTAAATCCAGTCGGTAAGGAATGCTGTGGTCAGTGACCGTCAAGCCCCGCCGATAAAGAAAACTATGGTCAGTGACCCACTGTACTTAGTCGATAAAAAGCATCATGGTCAGTGACCCAGTATGTTCAGCCGGTAAAGAACATTACGGTCCTTGACCTGCGGACCTGTTCGATTTTAAGAGATTCTTAAAATCCTCACCTCTGCCCCTGACATAAGTATAATCCTCATTGCTCTCGAATCCTCCGTCAAATATCTTCACCCTCTTCGTTTTCTCTTGCGAATCACCATCCGACCCACTATCCTGATTCGTTGGTGTAGTAGGTCTCTGCGAAGAATGGGTCAAAATATCCTCCTCCTTCTTCCAGGCGGTAGTAAAATTGGGGGGTCGGTGCCTAGAGTCATATTGCGCCATGTCGACGTCGGGTGGCGCCTCCTTGCATATTTTCCAGTTAGAGTACATAGACAAACCGTGCTGCTGGGTGACGTACATAGGCTGAGGCCTATTCAGCGTACAATAAAACACCCTGGTCGAGCACTTCAAGCCTAGATATGTATAAGCATGTCCGTTCAAATAAAGCTGTCCGTAGGACTTCTTGGGTCTGGGAGTTTCGGGGCTGATGAGAGGCAACGTGTTCGCTGTGGGGGTGATGCCATGGTGTTTCTTAGGTGTGAAGGTACCTGGCTTCAGGGGCAACGAGGTGGGCCTCAAAAACTTGTTCGAATTGATCTCTTCTGGCGTAGCATCCCCATTTTTCGGAGACTTGGCCTCAGGCTTGTCTTTCGGTTCAAGTCTACCCGACCCTTCTGTCTTCGAAGTATCCACGTTCAGGACCACCATAGGCGCTATAGAGTCAGGCTTCACCTCTGCTCCATTCAGTGCATTATAGTTGTCTATAGTTTTCGTTTTGCTATCGTTAAAGTTTACTTTGAGGCGACCATTCTCAAGAGGTGAAGCCGGAGGCGTGGCCTGTGGAGGGGGCGTGGTCTTACTGTTCTCCGGCTCGGTCCACGTCGAAATCCTCTTCCTGCTCTCCAACTCCCTAGGCGAGTATCTTAACTTACTATACGAATTTGAGGCAGCGACATCGACTCCGTTCGCATACCCGAACACCTTCCCATCAGCCTTGGGACTTCTGTCGTAGAACTCTCTCTTAGAAGCCTCCTTGTACTTCATCGCAGCGCTGTTCTTGATATGACGGTCGAGCTCCATCTTCACCACGTCTCCCGATGCCCTCCTATACTTATCTGTCGCGGGATCGACCTTGCTAGGAACTTTCGGGCTCGTGAACCCGGTCTTCGAGGTTTGCTGATCACCTCCAGGCGCTTTGCACCCCAGTTTCGCTTCTTTAGCCGGACTGGCCAGGTCCAGAGGCTGTCCCATGGGACCAGGAATCCCAGGAACGCTTGGCGTCTGCATTTTGACTGGACTCGCAAGGTCCAGAGGCTGCGGGAGCATGTGGAGACCTGGTATACCTGGGATCACCTTGTACCCTGGGTTCCCTGTCGCGATGCTTGAGGATATGTCTATGGCAGGGGCGAGGGTGTGCGGGCCGGGCATGCCGGGCACGTAAGGGATCACTTTACCGGCGTGCATGATGCTGGAGATACCAGGCTGCGGCAGGGTCAACGGGTTGTAGGCAGTGATACTGGTCAAAGGATTGAGATGCGGCTCCAGGTAGCTGTAGCAGGACATGCTGGGCGCTATGCTGGGGGCTGATATGTTCGGTATGATCGGCGCCAGCATCTGCGGCGGGCTGGCCAACGACATGCCGCTGGGTGCACTCGTGGGCGTGCCCGGAGGCTTGTGCACCATGGTCCCGCCGGAATGGAGTCCCGACCTGACTACAATCGAGGCTGTCTCCGAGGTGGCGCACTTGCTGCTAACTATGTGCTCGCTCGTCGGCGAGTTGGTCTGTCTGGGCTCGATCCGCATTGTCTTTGTTTCCCCGGTGTTATCCAGAATCCGGACCTCCCCACCGAACATCTGCAGTGAATTCGGTCTAGGGTATTTACTGAGTTCCTCCAAGGATCGTAGGGTTGTGGGTACTGACTCTGATCTCTGTTTCTTGGCGGGTGGTGCGTAGGCGTCGACTAGCCTAGTATTCCCTAATAAAGGGCCTGGCGAGGGTAGAGGTTGCAGGGTGTTGTAGTAGTCGGAAGACTTTGTTTCGAAATCGGACTTCTCGTCCAGTTGGCACTCCTTCAGAGGACTGCTGCCTTTACAGTAGTACCTGCGGTGAGTCTCCAGGTTGTCGATGCTGGAGTAAGAGATATTGCACGACGGGCAAAGGTAGTTTTCACCGTCGAATCCCTCTTGGTTCGAGGTTTTCAACAGAAGATCTTTCATCAACGAACTGTCGGAACCATCTTTGCCATCTTTGACGAAGCTCTCGCTGTAGCAACGTTTTCTGGAAGATTCTTCGACAGAGGACAGGTTCAACGGCTGGTCCACGAGGCTCTGCTGCCTCTGCATCAGCTTGTGCAGCCTCGGATCGACCGCGTCAACGATCGCCTGGTTGTCGGTGATGATCTTGTCGATGTGCTCCTGCATCTGTTCAGGATTGGGTTTCGTGCTGGTGGAGGAAGAACTGTTACTGGAAGAGGTGGACGATAGGGAAGACGTTTCGGCGTCGTTGTTCACGCACTGTAGCGCGGTGTGGAATTTTGGCTTGTAGATCTTCCCGGTGCGGATTGTCTTTATGTTGGTTACGGTGGTCGTTGGCGTCGACGAGGGCGGCGGCGGCGGTGTGCCTGTGCCGTTGCTTGCGCTGTCCGACAGGCTGATGTCCGAGTCTTCTGAGACCTGAAAAAATTGGTAAGCTACAGACGTCGTATCGTGCCACTCCAATCATTCATCTGGCTCTAACAGTTCCCAAGGATGTTCGACAAAACATCCCCCCCCCCCAACTTTGAGGGCTGTTATTTTTGACCCCCAACTTTCAGGGCTGTTTTCACCCCGTTCGAAGTGAACGATGTCCGATAAAAAGAACATGCGTCGAATATTTTTCTAGGAACTAGTTCCCATCGGATTTTTACCTTGCTGGCATCGCCACCCTCCATCTTCAAGGCGTGAGCCCTGGACCTGCAGTGTTTGTAGAGGTTCGACTTCGTTTTGAAAGCGAAGCCGCAGGGCACGCAGGGGTACGGTCTCTCGTTCGTGTGCGCCCTGATGTGTTTCTGCAGGACGCTCGGCTTGGCGCACGAGAGCCTGCAATAAGGACACACGTAGCCGCTCTTCCTCGACTCCGTCGGCTCTCCGTCTGCCGGCTCCGGGGAGGTCTCGACCTTGATCGGCTCCTTGAGCGACTCCTTCGCAGAGTCCTTCTTCTTGGGCGGCTGCGTGGAGCCGTCGTTGTCGGCCGCGTCCTTCTTTGGCTCCAGCTTCGGCGCGACCTCGGTCGTCGCCATCTTCTTGAACTTCTTGTGCAGGTACTTCGGCTCGCCATCGTTGTTGTTGTTGTTGTTGTTGTTCGACAACTGCGGATCTGTCATCGCCACAGTGTGAGTCTCTGAAACGATCAGTTGAAGCCAAGTTCAAACACGTGCCGTCTCTACTATCCGAACTTTCCGGTGCTACTTTTCGTCGCGAGGGCAGTGCAGTGATTTCTCTGTGTATGTCGCCACAGTCTGGGCGATAAACGTCGCGGAATTATCCTTGCTACCGGATATACCTGAGGAGCGTAAACATAACACGGCTCGGGCATGTCTCTTGGACGATACAAGACGCTGGCAGGACCCATGTTGTTGACATATATCGAGAATTCACTGTAGATCAAGTTTTGAGGAGTCTTTGCGAACAGGAGGACTTCAATTATGGAGCACAAGGCTATTATCACAGTGCGTAGGCGTGGGTATAAAAATGCGACGTTTAAAATAGAGAATAAGCTTAAGCACGTTGCCCTACGACTTCCTTTGTCGCGCAGTTCTGATCGATCGAAGACGAACTGCGGATGTTCTAAGAAATCTCCTGACCCATTCGTGTCGATCAACTGATCCGCAATTAATTCTTTGCTTAATGCCAATCAAATCGGAACTAATTGGGATTACACAAACAAATCGAACGTAGATAATGACTGGTGAATGACGACGTACGAGGAAACGATGATATCGAGCCGCAACAGAGCAGGAAAGAAACAAACGTAACAAGTTCGTCGAAAAGCATGAATCACGCGGCGCGGCATCAAACGGTTTCCTGATATTGCACACAAATTAGCCAGATCGTTCCGGGAATTTTAATCGCCGTGGAACACTGCAATGATTCACGTGCGACGGTGTCGTTAAACAAAACAGGCGAATCGTCGAATCAAAATCGTCGAACGTCCGAAGACACACCGCGCGCCGCAACTTTACATAATGAAACAATTTCTTCCGTAATTTCCTTGAAAGTTACGCGCGCGGGCGCATCCGTTTTCCTGTTTGCTTGGACGAAAAGAAGAAGCCCGACGAAACTGTGACGATTTCAATGTTTAATGGACATTTGCAATGTAGATAGCGAGGACCGGCCTACCGAGTCGTTGATTTAGCGAGAACTGTTAAACGCAATGGATCGAAATAGTTTTGAGGATCGTTTAGGATCTCGGGGATGATACGAGCGCGAGGAAAAAGCACCGCGTGCGAAGAAAATGACAAGCAGGAACGAAGCGCGATTCTTCGCTGCTTCTTCGTAAAGCCCTCATTAAAATATGTCGCAAATATGTCGACGAAGTAAACAAGTCTACGACGTCGTAGACTGGCCTGCACAGCTCGACGAGAATATTCATTCCATCATTAACACTGCAACCGATGCACGCGCATGGGACAGAATCGGTTGATCGATGCAACCACCGAACCCGAAAGCTGCTGACAAATCCAAATATTTTAACACAAAATTATTTCCTAAAAATGTCGAGAACGGTCTGATACAAAATCCAAGTATACTAAGTGGCCGGGCAGGGAGTACGTAAGTAAGAGAAAAAGCTAAGTTTTCTCCCGAGTCGAGAAAATAAAATATCTTCGAGGGATCCGATTAATTGTAGATCGTTCTCAATTGGTATTCTAATTGCCGCGTGCAATCGAAGAGCCGCGCGAGTACTCCAGAAGCGCGAGTTTATCGGCTCGCTTAATATTCAAGGCCTAGAACGTTATTCTTACGGATTTATGCGGGAATTGTATTACGAAAGCGGAAGGAGCCAAGTTCAACAGTTCAGATCGGTCGGTCGTGGCTTGCGAGCGAACACGATTTTCCTTTTGTCAGATTTCCGTTTTGAATACTTCAATAAATCGATTCTTCATTGCGGCAGGAGATCGTCTATTTTCGGCTTTGCGCGTGGGGAGTCCTGCGGAGACGTCAGTTCGCTGCTCAATTTATGTAACGTGCCCTAAGGGACGTAGTTTCACTGTTTTCTTGATGCACAGTGCCCTTGGAGGCGTGGTTTCGTTGATGTATCCGCAGAAAGTACTCTAACGGGCGTGGTTTAGCAGCTAAATGTATAGGGCCAAGCTAAGGAGTAAGGTTTCGTCACTGAATTTACATAGACTGCTCCAGAAGTCAAAGTTCCAGTGCTTCTTCTGCATGGAGTGCCCTTGGAGGCGTGGCTTGACTGTTATATCTACAGAAAGTGCTCTAATGGGCGTGGTTTAGCAGCTAAATGTATAAGAACCACTCTAAGGAGTAAGGCTTCGTTACTAAATTTACACAGACTGCTCTAGAAGTCAAAGTTCCAGTGCTTCTAGAATTCCAGTGTCTATATAGAGTGCTCTAGGAGGCGTGGCTTGACTGGTGTATCTGCAGAAAGTGCTCTAATGGGCGTGGTTCTGCAGCTAAATTTATAGAAACCATTGTGAGGAGTATGGTTTCTACAATTCATAGTCCCACTGCTTGTTCTATGTAAAGTGCCCTAAGAGAGGCGTGGTTTCATTGATGTTTCTGTTGGAAGTGCTCTAATGGGCGTGGTTTCGTTACCGAATTTGTACAGACTGCTCTAAAGATCATACTCTCGTTACATATTTTATACAGACTACTATAACTATCATAGTTCTCTTGCACAATTCGTACAAAATGTCTTAAGGAGCATGGCTTTACTGCCCTGTCCGCATAGCCCTGTCCCCAAGGGGCGTGGTTTTTCTGCTCCGTCTATATAATGGTCTATTGGGAGTGTAAAAATTGTAATTTCGTCACTGAATTTATGCAATCTCTGCTGCTAGTCACAGTTTTGTGACTGAACCTATCGATATCGCCCCAAGGGGCGTGGTTGCGTGGCTCACTCCGTCCGTACAACCCGGAGGGGCGTGGCTATGGTGCGTAAAAGATGAATACGACTATAAATGAATAAATGAGTGCATCAAAGCACAATTCCAGATCTAAATTAACTGTTTTATTGGCCTCCAAGTAGAAAATTTCTACAATTCTCTAAGTCATTGCATTCTTTACGTGAGACAGTTGGGGTTGCCTGATTTCACAGATTGGAATATCGGCGCCCAGCACTATTTGCGACGCCGAGTCACGGTTGTTTGCAAACATCTTACGCTGTAACCTAATTTAACTTCGCTTAGCTTCGCCCGACGAACTACAGGCTGTCTAACACTGCACTCACTTCTTTGTGTACCTTTCGAACACCTTCAACATTTTCATAATCCCGTAACGATTAACCAACTCCTTACAACCTCGTCTATATCATCCCTATTTTTAACTGTTGCATCTGGTCTAACAGCCATTTGTTGCCTGCGTGATACTACCGTATACTAAAAGACAAACTATCCTTAACAATCTATCTTTATCTAAATCGAATTTGTTAACAATCTAAGCAGGGCTGCAGCAGTATTTCGGCAAAAATTGCGCTTTAATGAAGATAATTAATTTTTATATTGAACAAGGAGAAAGGGAAAGTTTTTTTTACCCGTGAAAGTCTTGCGAGCGGGATATTGCGGAGAGGGATTTCTGATTGGAGCGAGATTTCAGAGGGTTTCCCTCGTATTTCTCGAAGAAGCATTCGGTGGCAGAACTTTTCTTCGGTGACGTCTTCTGCAACGCTGTTCGCCGGACTGCTCGGTAATTTTGGATCGTGCTATTTATACACCGAAAGAGAGATACCGGGAAAACGGGGGACCAGGGAGAGAGAGAGAGAGAGAGAACTCTGTGCACCACGAGAATCAACCTGCTTTGTCTATGGAAGCATTCCCCGGTGATTCGCCACCGTACGAACGTATCGTACTCTTGCTACAAATATTAATAAACAATCATCAACCGAGTGACTTTTATAGATTTCTCTACGCTGAGGATAACTCTGCAAATCGTTTTTTTTTTCTGGCACACTCAGGTTTTGAGAAATTTCATTCTGAAGATACAGGTTGCAGAACAATTTAATTGAAAGAAATCTAAAAAGAAATCTAAATCTAACAATTTAAACAAAAAAGGAGTTGGTTGAGAACGTTTGCGAAATCTGTACAAGGTGGAGGTCAATCATCGAACGTGTCAACGATTGGGACAATATGGTTGCCTTTTATCCAAGACCTTGGGCGACCTTAACTTAACCATAACCAAAAAGATTCGACTGAATTCAGATCAAGTTTAGACAGTGATCAACGACATTAAAAAATATTTGCCAGGTTCTTCTAGAAAAGGAGAAGCGCAACAAAAAGAATATTATGATTACTAATAAATGTTATTATTTTACCAACAAACGTTTTTGTAAGTAAATGTAAATAAATGTTTCGTAATCAATTTACTATTCAATTTTTTTACGTGATTATACATTAAACGGGTTTTCCCAGAAATTAGGTTGAATCAAATTTAAACTAAATCGAATTAGATGACATTAAACGAAACGAAATGAAATATAATAAAACTGCCTAAAACGCCATTGCATTAAATGAAATGAAATCAAATCAAATTCAGTGATATAACATGAAATTGGATTAAGGGAAATCAAATACAATTAAATGCAAATGAAATAGAATACAATTATATAAAATTAAAAATACACTAAAAATAAAATGACATACGATTAAATTAAACACACTAAAAATGAAATGACATACGATTAAATTAAACACACTAAAAAAGAAATGACATACGATTAAATTCACTACAATAAAAATCAAATGGCATACGATTAAATTCAATACAATAAAAATCAAATGGCATACGATTAAATTAAGTACGCTAAAAACAAAATGATACGCGTCTAAATTAAATACAATAAAAATGAGATTCGATCGAATTAAATACATTTAACTTTGATCGAATAAAATTAAATTAAAATGATATAGAACTGTGTAAGATAGAAATAAAATTACAAATGATTCAATTAAATCGAATTGAACTCGATTAAAGTAATTAGAATGGGAGGAAAACGACGACTCCGTGGATACCGTGCGGATTCAGCACGGAATCCGAGCGTTAGAGTCAAAATAAAAGAACAGCGGATATTAGAAATACGTAATGAGGCGGTTGGAAACGCGGTTAACTTGAGGGTCGATGCAATTTCGTGATGTTTCGCATAACAGATTCATTGAACGCGAAGCAGCTCCCTTGTAAACCAACCGCCGAAGTTACGTGGAACAAACGGCGCTTCATGACTTTATTGGATCCTCGAACAGGAAATCCTCAGAGCTGACAACGAAACGACAGTGACGGCCTCCTGGAAGTTCTATGAACTCGTGATACTCCATAAAGAGAGTCGTCGCGTTATTCCAATCTATCACCATAATCTAGAATGTTTAGATTAAAAATGTTTCTGCTAGCCATCGATTCCTCGGACGGAGACAATCGGCTGTTTATCCTAAGCCCGATCATGCCATCCGTAATTATTCAACAGAAATTGCACTTGACTATACAAAAAATGACTCAACAAGCCTCGTTTGACCTTGCAAATTATTATTTTTTTTTTTTTATCAAAACAATTACCACGTCAAATATAATTTAACATTGCATGTTACTTTTGAGTTTTGTTGACAGGATTTTCGTACGAAATCAAAATTTTCGAAGTAATTGTGGTCAATACAATTGCCGAAAGTTATTCGATTGTTTTATAAAATGATAATACTGTACTATATAAATACGCTGGAATATATTCGACACGAGGTCTATTCTATTGATTTATTAATAGGATCTCGAAATTATTCCGTGCAATAATGGGATGCGTCATTATACTAATGTATGAAAATGTATCGTTGTCCGAGCCACGGTGGTATTGTTTGTAAATCGCATTACATTTCTGACGTTCGAAATAGAAAGCAGGAAGAACCTATTGAACGAACTTGAACGCAAGTTCAAAATATTATTTCGTGCGTTTCTTTTTCATCGATTTTGCTCGACGCAGAATTCAATGTTTAAAATCGCTTAAACATTTCCAATCTTAACGCTAGGTTCACGGATCGCTAAAAGTGACTATTTAACATTACTTTATAAAAATAACGAGAATGTGCTGCCAAAATTTTTAGCCATTTTTTTTAATAACATATGCCCAACGAAATAAACATCTTTAACCTTTGTACGGACTTGAACTTTTGTAACCTTTTGCCCAGGACTTGGCAATGAACCTTGTACGTTCTCAGTTGTTATTAAATTTATTGTTACATACTTTCCAGAGCGTTTCACTACAAACCGGCGCCATTGGTTCGGGAATTTGAAGATCTTTAAATATTTATAATGTTATAAGAATGAGCAGGGTGTCCCAAAAATGTTGTACTCGAAAGGGGAGGTTCCTGGGGTCATTTCGAGTAACTTTTTCCTTTGCGAAAATGTTCTCCGCAGCTTCGTTAAGGAGTTATTACCGAAAAAACACGAACCAATCACAGCGCGGCTATAGCGGACGGATTCCGGCTCGGCCAATGCCAACGTCGCGCTCAGTGGGATTCGTCGTCGAGCGGGAATCCCCTCGCCGTAGCTGCTTTCTGATTGGTCCACGTTTTTCGTTAATAACTCCTAAACAAAGCTGCGGAGAACATTTTTGCAAAGGAAAAAGTTACTTCAAACGAGCTCAAGAATCGACCCTTTAAAGTACAACATTTTTTAGACCTGTATATTTCTGTATCGTAGAGAGCAACTTTCACCGTTAAAGGAAAAAATTCTCAGTCAGAAATTCGATTTCTCGTTCCTTTTTCATTCGAATATAGACAGGTTTAAAAATGCGCATTTTATGCAAAACAAATACCGTTGTACTCGGAAGAGTCTGCAAAATCATCCTACACAAGAGTCATTTGCATAGCCGTTAGGGTGGGAGCAGAAAAAAATGTATTAAATCGGCGTTTTTCGGTGTCCAAGTCATTCAACCTGCCATCATTCTAGCCCAATAATACTGACGGCGGCCGCGGAATCGTGGCGAGCCAAAATTAGCATGCGAACGATAAGAAAACGAAAAGTGAACGTCATCGAGCACCGAGCACCGCCAGTGACACACGAAGGCTGCAGCCAAGATAAGGCTAGAGTCCAAGAAACGAAGCGTAACTCGCACCAATCGCGGACGATCAATTACGAGCCATGAATAGTCCGTTCAGACTATTGTGCGCCGCTAGTTAGGCCTCGCCGTTTGTTAACCGGTCCGTGCCGGACGTGTTAGGCTCGTGCAAACCTGTCCCAACGGTCCTCGAACCTTTCTCTAAACCAACCATCGAACTCGAAACTGCGAAACTGAATTACAAAAATCCAATTATCAAAGAAAAAAAAATTATACCGATCGACCATTTGCGAAACATGATTCGTAGACGAGTGCGTGGAGGGAGGGGGTCTAGACTGACGCTAACATTAATTAAACTCGATGAAAATTCGATTCGTTATTAGACAATAATCGATTTCTCTCGAGCTCCAACCTTCTACCTTGAGTTGTTGTGTGGTCACTTCCCCCTCCATTTCTCTACAAAATCACGTGTTAAAATTATTTTAAAAATCAGACATCTGGTAGCGACCGAGACACGCGTCTCCGAATTTTTTCCGATTTTTCACTCAAAATTTGCAATTGCAAAAAATCAAAAAAGATTCCAGAGAACGCTGGTTCTGCAAGATTGAAAAGTATAGTATGTACATCGCGGGCAACCATAAGTCACGTGTCGACTTATGTAACAGTAAACAACGCGTGTGCTCTAGTGTTCGCGATGCTACTCTAAAGACAACCGCAAACAACTATATACACCAGGATAATCAACCGTTTGCTCTTGATTTATCTCTTGAACGTCATCTTGCGACAAGCCGCAGATCGAACAGCGGCTAGCTCGCGTTTTCAGCGTTTTTAACATCCTAATCGATTTGATAAATCATCCGTCTACGTCTTTATGGATATCGCAACAAATAGTGTCAGCGAATACGCGCTGATATCAGTCGCGAACCTAATATACATCGACACGCATATTCGCAAAATTAACGTTTTACACAATCCAATTTTTGTTAGCAACAAAACTTTTTATAATTAACCAGTTAAGCGCGTTCGACGTGTACACACGTCAATCCGAAACTCTATTGCGGTGCGGTTAACGTTAATGAATTGTTAATCTCTTCTCGAATAAAAACGCAATTCTTTCTCATTTTGTTGTACTGTTTTCGTAAAATATATAATAGCGGCATTTGGCCTGCGTTCGATGTACATATTCCTCATTGCTTTTTCAAATTAAACTCCACAGTTAACTGGTTAATCTATGCTCCATGTCGTCATCTTGAAAGAAGCACATTAGTAGTCCTAGGTCGAAAACTGATTAGTGTGGAAGTTATGAACCCTTAGCACTCGAACGGTGACTGTAAGGCACCACTAAAAATTGCTGTATCATTATTCAAAATATGTTTTGCATTATTAACACGTTGAACGCCACGTCAGCCATATGTGGCTGACGGAATTATTTGCGCAGGTTCTAAAACGAATTTCTACGTTGATATATTCATTGCACTAAACTTAATTAGGATCTGTAACACGCAAGAAAGTTGCAGGATTACTCAGCATCGTACATTTAATTTTTTGCAATTTTTATTTCATTAAATAACTTACTTTGATTTCATGGAATTTTTGGGGTTTCTAGTTTGCCGTTCAAAGTGTTAAATGTGTTTGTATTTAACAAATTACTAAACATTTCAGTATTGTACGAGTAAATTCATTTTCGCATGTACAACATGAAAACAAATACATAGAAGGGAAATGTTCTAGGTCGGAAGAAATGTTTCCCTTCTGGAGGTAAAGTAACTACGAGTGCAAAGGGTTAATTTTCCGCCGACTCCCGCAAGAGTCAAAAAAAGCTGTGCGCGGCGCGCGCACGCGTTTGTCTAGTGAGATCTCTCGGCGAATCGGTTTAGCGAGCTCCGGGATGCTAAAACGAAAAGCTCTAAATCGGTTCTATCTCGCGAAAAACGCGACGAGTGCTCCTCCAGCGTGGCGTACAGTGCTGCCCCCACGTCATAGAACCGGGAGATTCCCCGCTGGCAAGTGAGTCACGCGTGCGGCTGGGCAGCTCGTCTGACGAAGCGCCTCTCTCATCCTCTCCGGTCTGACAAAGTGCCAACACCCTCCCCGCGAGCGTCTTCCCCTCGATCGGGATCGCGCGCTGAGACGGTCGCCGTCTCCCCGGCGTGTTTCCCCCACCCCTCCCGCGCGTTCCGTTCCCCTCTCGCCCCTTTCCGCCGCGACCCGCCCAGCCTCTCGGAGCCACGAGGAAACCCCGAGTTCCCCTCCACGCCCCTCCCTCGCTCATCCGACCGCGTCCAGTTGCCCCAGGCTGTCCTCTCCCCTCCACCATGAACCACAAAGAGAGAGAGAGAGAGAGAGAAGCAGTAAACTCGACGCAGATTCGTGTCGTACGACTTGCGCCGCGCCGCTTCGATGGAGCGGTGAACGGGTGATTAGGTCACGCACCCCGTGCGTCTACGTGCCCTAGGCCGTTCACGGCCGTGTTCCACGGAATCCCCCGCTGTTTTTGAGAGCCGCTCTGATCGACACGCTACCTATTATTACCGAGAGAGCCGCGAGCGACGCGACCGTGCGACGCCGAGGCCCGAAGGATTCCTCGCGGACACTCTGGGCATATCTTCCGAGGGAGAGCTTCGCGGATGCTCGAGACTTTTAGCGAACCTCTCTCTATCCTCGGGGAGGCTTCTACTCGCGTATTGGTATTTTCGAAGCACAATTTTAGACCACATGTGAAACACTGGTGCTGTAAGACTATCTACGCTTTCAGCAGCAGTGGAGACTGCGGATCATTCCCAGCGGCTGTGGACGAGATTAATTGTCTTATTTAATTGCGCCTTATGTGCTGGCTTGAATTTTTGGGAAATAATACATTCTGATGAAATAATACACAAATGTGATTGTAACATGACTGGTCTTTAACACTAGAACTAGCGGATCAGTCAAAATGACTTGCTCCTAATTTTTTCATTTGGAAATATTGAAATTAGAAATATGCTTCCGTGAGAACATTTTTTGATAAACTTCTCCGTCGAAGTGGATGTTTAAACAAAACTGGTACAAAATTTAAAGAAATGTAATTTTGTTGCTGTTACAGGGCAATGGGTTCCAGTTGCATTTACTGATTGGTTGTTCTAGTGTTAATTCCTGCACGTTTTGAGCACTGGCCATTACTACGGACAAGGATACAGTGATCATAAACGAACTCTCTCAGAGATTTTGGTGTTAAAAAGTTTCTTTCTAGGTGGAAAATCATATGGATTTTTTACTTGATGAAGAGAATTTTGACGATTTAAATCACTGTTTTGAGCACTGGTAATTATTATAGACCATGGTAGAATAATTACTAACTCTTGATAATTGTAAAAGAGGTTTTGGTTTTAAACAATTTTCTTTTCTAATTGTAGCTTCATAAAATAATTAGCTCGGTAAATGGACTATCGAGTAAACGTTTTATAATATGAGAGTGCAATGGTGGGTTTAAAGATATATCATCGAGACGGAAGTAACGGATGAGAATGTTACCCACGAAAATTTGGTTAGAGCTCTAATTTTACATTTCGCCACGGTGAATGACGGTAATGGAGACCCGGTTTACCAGGAAATTTCCACGACGGAGAAACGACACAGAAGTGTGCTGACAGATTACTGTTCAATGTTAGAGATACTCTCAAGATATAGCGTACAGAAATACTGCTGCGGGCACTGCAACTGTTTCGCGCAAAATTCGCGAAACCGTGATTCCGAAACTTTCAATTTCGAGTTTAAATAAAAGAAATGTAACGGAAAAATTGTTTTCACGGTGGCACTAGACCATTTCAGCATGAAAAAATTCTTTAGCATCTCTATGACATTCTAAAAAAGTATAGAAAAATCATTAGAAGGTTGTTACTCATTTTGCTAGAGTACCAAATTTGACATAAATCTTTCTCTCACGTGTCCCACAGTGAAATAAGAGACTTCTCATCTATCTACACGAAAACAAAATTTTACACAGAATTTGAAAGACATTTAGGGATGCCAAAAGTAGAAGTTTCGAGCTTTAAAATGAGCCCACGCAGAACATCCTCCGACTTTCCTCCGCGAAGTTGTAAGAATTAAAATTCCTCGGTTCGGATAATCGAGGTTCTACTATGTCGTGGATTAAACGAACAAACATGATCGAAACTGCGTCGTGTTTGGTGTCGTTTCAATTGGAAAAATGTTGCGGGTGTGTTGGTAGAAGTTTCGTCCAAAATGATCATTAGAAACAAAAACGTTTTATCATTGGATTAGTATTATCTCAACGATACCGGTGTCGATAGTTTGTTCACTCGTTATCCTTTTCGATACCGGTGACGGGAAACGCGGCAATAACGTCTGTGTTCGGTATAAGTGGCACATTTTGGCCCGAAAGTTATCCCGCGTATCGAGACATCATCGCACCAACATTTCGGCTACATTTAAATGGCCCTGTTTCATATTCAGAGCCGTTTAATACGGAAACAACGTTAAGCCGTTGTTCGAGCAATTCTCGAGGTTTTTTATAATTCATTCCTCCGGCGCAGCGAAGTATACTCGAATCGCGTAGGCAGGTATAGTAAACGGTAAGAGCGGTGCGTTGGTCGTGAGTCACAATCAGGGCACGGGCAACGTGTGCACGGATCAATTGAGTTTAATCCGCCTATACCGGATCGTATGGATAATCATTAATGATTTTCTCGACAAATCTCCGGTTTGTTCGTCGCTTAATAGCATTCAGCGCACAGTAACGACCAAGTACAACTTGTGAATGGGTGATTAGATCACGGGAGCCCCGGCTCGTGTAGAGTATCGCGGGACATTCACCGGCGGGAATCGCTCATTGTTTACTGGTAATTCGAGCGTTATCGTCGCAAATGAAAGCTATCGTTGCATCTTTTCCTTTAACGCGTTCAGAATGTTGCGTGACGGATCGAGGCCGTTTAAGCCGTTGCAATCTTCTGAAAAAATGGGACGACCCCGTCTATCTAGACCCATTTCCAACAGCGAAGCCTGTAATCTCAACGCCCAACAGCTAATGCTATTTTTGGGATGTTTTCTCCGCAATGGAACACCAACGGAGGCTTGAATCTTCAAATTCATTTCAGTTACGCTCCGCGAAATCTTCGAGAAACGATCTCCTCAAAGAGGTGAGATCGCACCCCCCAAGCTCAGGTTCACATTTATGCGATTCGTTTCTGCTAAGATACTTCAATTTCGTAAGAGGCATACAATTTTTGTATTATTCCTGGCACAGAAATGTTCAAGATATGGTAACTTTCAGCTGTTAAAAAGTAGCGTTCTCATTCTTCGAAATGAGCCGTGGCACGTTCTTCTAGGATTCTTTTTTTCGCCAATTTGTAACGATTCCTAAGCGCGAAGACGTTGAAGACAGGATAATTTAAAGGTGTTCGATAAGGAAAAGTGTTCGGCAATTAACGTAGAGGTTTCACGGTTCGAAATGCGCTCGGGCACGCCGTTGTTGGCGAAGTTACGGGCAGGTATAGAGTGTTGTCAGTTTTTCACCGTAAAGATTCGACAGATGATAATCAGCATCGCTGATTATCAGAGAGGCACTGCGCGCCGGATCGCCGCGATAACAGGCCTCGTTAGACCGATAAGACCCGCCGAGGTGATAGACGCAGAACCGTAATTTACCTTTCTACGCAACGCGTGTAGGTATACGCTCGTAATATCGCTTATCGCTCTGGAACTGAGCTACACCAGCAAAATGGGAATTGTGCCGGTCCGTTGAAGCCGCCAAAGTTGCAAGATCGAAAGTAGTTCCGACGAGAAAAGCGAGTGCATTCAATCCTTTTAAGCTTATTACAAGGCCGTAACCACTTTATGGTATCACCGAACGAATGTAATGAAGTTCTTTCGGATTTGCGGCGCGAGACGCTTCCAACAAAACACACGCAATGCGAATTTCGGAACAAAATCTAGAAATTAAATTTCGAGCATCTACACTACACGAACTCTTTCACACAAATTAGGGTAATCCGGTTGACCATGGAAATTGATTCCCCTGGAGACCATAGTTTCCATTTTAAAAAATTATTTTCATAAATTTTTCAAGCGATCTGTCTACTCGGAATTTTTTTGGTAATTTTTCTAGTGTTTGCTCCATTAATTTGATATGTGTCTAGTAAATCGTCTAGTGAGATTTTTGCGTTTAATAACTGCGCCAGTAATTTTTCTAACGATTTTTAATCACTTTTCCGGTAATCTAATAACATATCCAGCGACACGGAAAATTTCCAGTAAGTTTTAAGGATATTTTTACTAATTTTGTAGTCATTTTTCCAATAATATGCCTGGCGATTTTTCTAATAATTCTCTAGAAATGTCAATGTCTTAAAATTGCATTATTTCAGAATTTCTCTACGGTATAAAATATCCATGTTTTTCCCCAGAATGAATGTTAAAAGTTGGTGTCTAGTGATTTCGCGGTGCGGTGTCTCGTTTCGTTTACCGTAAATAGTTTGTAAAAGTGTGTGCGAAACTGGAGAAATTTGAGGAAGTGGATAATTGTTAACGGGAACCCGATGGAAATTCCAAGCAGCGCGGAACAATTATCGTGATAAATTAATGGGATAGTTGCGATAGATCCGCCGACGAAAAAGAACGCGAGGAATTTCGTGCGCGTAATACACGCGTTCCCGGTACTCAATGAATGATCCCGTCAGGCGATTGCGTTCATTCAGAATCATCGAGAACCATGGAATCGCGAGTTTAATCGCCTTTCTCTAATATATTCTTCCTGATGCAACGCATACTCCAAGAGAAACACGCTAACGCAACGAAAACGTTATTAAACAATTTTCTAAACACCGTCGAACCCTTTATTCGCAATATTCGTTCCTAGAAACTTTCTACCCATTCCTCTGTATTCTCAATTATAAACAAATATAAATTCGGAAAATTGTTTTTTCCCGAGTTTATTCGCAAAATTTGTTTACACCATGTGACAGCATCAATCGGGACACCCTGTATAAGAATTAGCGATCGAAGATGTATTTAGCTTCATCGGCGGAGCCCGGGTCAATCTTGACCCAGAATATTGGTTTTTATGAATGCTACATTAGGCAACGAATATCTTCGAAATTATGTTCTGAAGAATTGATAGACGTGAATGATCTTGAACTACGTCAATGTTATAGTTGCGAAAAAATTAGTTTCGAGGGCTAAAAGATTGATTAAGAGGAAATGCAACGGAAACGCAGCAAAAATCCAAACGATCCGAGGAAACCTGTTCCGAATTTACGACTGGTCCGCAGACGCACAGCGTTTTACATAACGCTTGCAGGATGCGAGTGAACGCGATGATGAATCGCTCGTTTTAATCGCAGGAAGTAATAATTTCGTGGAATTCCTCGATAAGAAAAATTCTAGTGAAACCCAATTGGCTGTGCGTTTCATTCAAAATATACTCGTAAACAAACCGTCCATTCAAATAAAAAAACAAAAGTCAAATTTACTCGAAAACACTCTTACTCCGCTGTCCTAAGTACCAATCGATAAAACATGTAAATCAATTCAAAGCTTCAGTGTTTAAAGAACTGCACATCAAATTCGAAAAAGTTACTAGTGCAAGGGTTAACTAGCGAAACATTGGACAATTACACTGAAGCTTTACTGTTTACAGTGTTAACCCATAGAATGTATAAATTCAAATTCTGTTTGGGAAACGTAAGTGGCATGTGAATGTAAGTGAAGCATGAGAAAAGTTGTTGAATGAGAGGTACAAAAGATGGGTAAAGATGGGTACACTTGTTCGTTTCCGTGGGGGCTAAAGCGTTCACTAGAAGTCCCTACATAATATCTATTTTCTATGGTGATTGACGATACGATTTTCGTATCATCTATACATTTACTTTCTATGGTCACAGATATGGAACCAGATAGGCAAATAGAAAACTGACTGGGAGTTTCACATTTCTAGGGGATTCCCGTATCCTAGTGTATTCGTGGAAATCTATGTTCCAATTTCACCGGGAAATAAGAGGGGTTTATAATTTTGCGAGTAAATTCGAGATGTGGTCGCACGGTGCCCAAGAACAGCCATTCGTGTCACCTAGAAGCAGCTCTGAGCTCGGATCCACTCGGCTCGGCGTAGCGCGTCGCTAGGTGTCTTTCTGGTGTAGCATGAAAATAGCCGAGCGTACTTGGAATATTGTGCGGCCTACGCGTTAAGCATGTTACAACGGCGTTCACCGAGCGGCCGCCGAGCGTCACCGAGTGCGAGCGAGCGAGCCAGAGAGATTACACGACTCCTTCGGGACGATGGGGTGGGGAGAGACGCGAGGGAAGACCGTTCAGGAAAACCAGTAACACAAGGGGTGGGGGGAAAGCACAAAGAAAAGGACAAATCACTCGACGGGGAACGAAGGGACTCCTCGTGGCCTTTTCTGTACATTTTATCCTGATCCTACGACGTAACTATACGCGCGCATCCCACAAAACGTGCCGCAACGTCCAATTCGTTAATGAAAAATTCGAATCTGTTGCTGAACTTTCGTTCTACAATTTGTCACCAGCCTCTCGAATCCGAACGTGACACGCTAGACTTTTCGAGGCGAAACAAGCATCTCTGAATTCTAGGCATCATAAAGTATCCCGCGAAGTTACATTTCTTTCGTTAATGAAAAATTCGAATTTGTCACTAGACTTTCGAATTCAAATTTTACACCAGACATCGGAATTCGAATCTGTCGACGGACATTCGAATTTGTCGCTAGACTTCTCTAAGCTAAATAGAAGTAGGTTATGTAAACTGCTAAGTTATGTTGATCCTCCAATATGACTAGACCTCATAGAATACCCCACCAAATTCGCTACAGTGCTCCCTCGAACAGCACGTGTGTTAGGGTCGTCAACTGTGCACGTGAACGGAAATCGGCATAATGATTTCGAATGAAAAATTAGAATGTGTGACCAGTTGGAGATTTTTCTGCAAAACAGAATTGATTGAAAATCGATTATCGTGACTATTGACAACCTATGAGGCTACAAGACTTAGGTATCACAATTCATGACCCGTTTTTCGGAAGAAGAAATCCTGACATACATTGATTATGATTTCACGTGTATTAAGAAAAAAAAAACAGACTTCGTATAATTTTTCTCCAGGCGCAAAAGAAAAATCGGCCAGACCAAACTTTCAAAACTTTACTCGAAATAAAAACTGCATTACACAAGGTTAATTACCTTGAATAAACTTTCAACCTTTCTCTGTCCTAGGAAACGAGTACAATAAAACAAAAACGAAAAAGGAAAATAATCGCAATCGTAAAAGCTAGCGAGTTCGAACGAGCTTTCCGGGTCACGCGTGACCCGGCCGTCGCGGGCAAGGGAAAGACAAACCGGACAGTGTCTCGTAAATATACGAGGTCAGAGAAGAGGAACAATCGGACAGGAAGGGTCCCCGCGCGACCAGAAAGCGAGAGAGAAAGACAAAGATATTTATAGAGAACGAGAGGGGAGACGGGAGATTCCGAGAGAAGAAAGAATTGATACGCAGAAAAGGAGAGAGAAAGAATAAAAACCGAAGGAACGAGGGAGTTCGAGCAGTGAAGGCAAGGATCGGGGAGGGGTGGAGGGTGGGGGGCTTGAAAGGAGGAGAGACGAAAGAGAGGGAAAGAAAAGACCGCTAGAGAGAGAGAGAGGTGGCTCATGGTTCACCTGTCGTCATGGCAACGCCGCTTCGCCGCTCACTTGTTACTCCATCGGCATAGCTCGACCCTCGGTCCTTTCGCAGCCTCCGCAGAAACACGAGTCACGATCCATCGTAGGAGACACTTCGATATCGGGGGAAAACGTGTGTCGGTGTGGCTCTGTCGAATCACGTTCCTCTTATCACAGAAAACAGATTTTCCACTGGTACACACACACTCTCTCTCTCTTTCTCTCTCAGGCACACTATATCTGACGCAACCGGATATAGAAACGTATCACAGAATAAGATGAAGACGAAGACGAAGACGAAAACGAAGATGAAGCACAACAATGATCGCGGCCCGGGAAAAGAAAACACCGTTCGTTCTCTCGGCTGTTGCTCGATCGCGCGCGTTGCCGAAGTCACTCTTCTATTTTAAGCGGGCTTGTACACTTGCTCTCTCGGCCTCTCGGTTCTCGGTCTCTCTTTCGTGTTCTCCTCTCTCTCGCGAGGACGCGCGCGGCTCGGACGCCGTCTTTTTCCCGGCTGGTATGCGGGGCTCCTCTCTCGTTATCCACTTACCAGCGCCGCGTCAATCTGTTTGCCATGCAAATCCCGTCCGACCGGTGCTGACGTAGCCGGGGGCAACACCGACGCAGAAACGGGTCCGTCGACGACACCGTCTCCCACTAACACATCTCAACCGGGCCGCCGGGAGCAGTTAGTCATTGCACACGCACGAAATATAATTGGCTACCGCGCGCAGCTATTCCACATGGGTTCTCTCGTTCGGCCGTCCCCCCACCACCGCCGGCCACCACCACACAACGAATGACAGAGAAAGAGAGAGAGAGAGAGAGACGCACGATGTATACTACGATATTACTATCGTCAGCGGCGCAACACCGTCGGTAAACGCGGCCGAGCGACTTACACGTCCCCGGCTGACGTCATTGGCGCCTAATCGTGAGACGTACTTCGCGGACGTGCACCTCTCTCGCGATCCTTGTTCCCTTTCTTCGTTCTCCTCCTCCTCTTCTTCTTCTTCTTCTTCTTTTTCTTCTCGGTGGAACCCCCAATCCCCCCTTCCGCGGAGACACAGCGGTCGTCGTGACAGCCGATAAACGGAAATCGGGTTTCCTCGGGTCCAGCACACACACCGGCCACCGTACACAGCTGCGCGAGACGCGCCGACACGCGATTCTCTCTCACTCATTCATCCTCGGCTCGATCCTCCCGGACCGTCGCGCCGCGCCGCTCTTCCTGCGTTGTGATCCCTGCTCTCGAGCACACGACGACGACTACTGCACGCACTTTCCATGCTCCTCCGGGCTCCGCGGAAAGAGCACAACGCGCGCACAGACACACTGTCACTTATTTTCTTCGTCGTCGACACTACCGCATACCGGGACAGATGGATTCCGAAACGACACCGTTCTCGCGACGAACGCGACGTCGTCGTCGTCGTCGTCGTCGTCGTCGCTCGATTCGCCTACCGGGTTTTCAACAAGTGATCGGCGACACCAGCGGTAGCAGAAACGACGGATCGGCCCCGCTGCTCGTCGTTCCAGGGTCGTTCGACGGCGTATAGGTGGCACAGCACGCGCATGCTATACACCTCCTGACAGCGTTGTTATTGTTGCGTAACTGGCGGCCCGCTAAGCCGACGACTGTGTGCGAGCCCGAGAGACAGAGAGAGAGAGAGAGAGAGAGGGAGTGAGAGAAAAAGAGAGAGGGAGGTAAGAGTGGGTGAGACGGTGGGCGAGTATCTCCGAAAGAGCAGTGAGTGTGCGAGCAGTGCGCCGTCTGGCGTGGCTGACGACAGTCTACTGCCTTCCGAGAACCACGAGGCGATTCCGTGTATCGAGCGCGCGCTGCCGAGCCACTGAAGGGATGGACGTGGATCGTCGGAGAGGGGTGGGAGGGAACGCCGCGGAGAGGGGAGGACGAACTAGCTTAAGGTCTGTTCATAAGGTGTCTACAGTTTTGAACACCGGAGAGCGGAAGCGGAATTGAATTGCTCCGGTAATTATGATCCCGAACGAATCCGATTATAATCCGTTCGATTGGAGAGTTACAACGTTGCGATTCAATTTACGTTTTCCCTTAATCGCATCGCGTTTCCGTTACATCGTATTTCAATTACATCCTATTTCAAGTTCGTCGTATTTCAAGTACAATGTACTTCGATTACGTCATGTTTCAATTACATCGCACTGCAAGTACAATGTGCTTCGATTACGTCATGTTTCAATTGCATCGCGCTGCAAGTACAATGTACTTCGATTACGTCATGTTTCAATTACATCGCACTGCAAGCACAATGTGCTTCGATTACGTCATGATTCAATTACATCGCGCTGCAAGTACAATGTACTTCGATTACGTCATGTTTCAATTACATCGAACTGCAAGTACAATGTACTTCGATTACGTCATGTTTCAATTACATCGCACTGCAAGTACAATGTACTTCGATTACGTCATGTTTCAATTACATCGCACTGCAAAGTACAATGTACTTCAATTACGTCATATTTCAATTTCATTTCAAGTACAATGAATTTCGATTCTAATTACGCGGTAAGTCGATTACGCTCGTGATAATTAGCAGCTGAATGTATTGAAAAGATTCAGTTACGAACTTCAATTGTAAATCAATTACCCTCGCGATTGCAAGACAAAAATTGTCTACCGGAATTGCAACAAACCGGAGTGAAATAGATTTTGCTTTTCATTGTGTCAAATAGATTGAAAACGATATGACAGTATTTTTAAATTCTTGTAATGTTTTTACTGTTTGCACACCTACTCGTCACAAATACAGAAAATCCGCTGGTTAGCAATGAGTAACGGTATCATTTGGAAACTTTCAATTGTACAATTCGATTACGTCGTAATTGGATTACCGTTTGCTAATTACTGTAATCACGTAGGCATTCTAAATACGATGTAATTGTAATAAGTGGAATTGAATGTCAGAGGGATTCGGATTAGAATGTAATTGAAATACCGTGTGATGGCGGACCCTCGGGCGTACATAATCGGCCACTGAATATAATTTAATATTAAACCTAAACCCTTTCAATTTATGTACCTGGCGGTAAATAGAATGAGAGAGTTGTGAACAAGCTTTAAGGTTGCGCGGCACGAGAAAGTTCATGCGAGCGGAGCGACGAAGTTAGCGATATATCCAGCCAGAATCCTCAGGGACGCACTCTACTACGCTCTTTCTTGTCTATGCCTCATATTCGAAGACGATAATGAGGCTTTTAACCGTGGCCTTGTGCCGCGTTGCAGCATGCTAAATGAAAAATCGAGAGAACACCTCCTCGGCTGCCACCAGTGGTCTCTTACGTCACGCGGATTATCCGATGCGCGTTATTTGATGGATTTTTCTCTGGCGTCATCGCGCGCCCGTATTCTACAACTGTTATCCACTTCTTTTTTCACCCCGTTCTTCGAATCCGTCGTATACAGGAAATTATAAACACCAAATAAAATAAATACCAAATAAAATGAATGCGATTTATTAAAAGAGGATATGTATGATATGGGGCGTTAGGTCACATCGTCGAGGTACGAACGCTGATACAAGTAAGGGAGAGCAGCAGACAGAAAGGAATTCCCGATAATCCCGGCTTATCTATTCCAGATCTGCGGCAACCAAGGGCAGACGCGGGCTTTCTGGGTGTCGCTGGGTCTAACGCGCGTTTCGTCGTCCCTGGCGCGCTGTTGTTATCTGCCAGATACATACAACACACAGCCTTCTTCTCACGCGTCTGCCAGTCCCGGAAGAACGGCCTTCGGGGAATTGACCTCAGCGAAACGGCCGCTCCTTGGGGAAGAAAATACTAATTGCGATAGCGAACTGTCGATCGCACAATTACCATAACATCGACCGCGACGTGAACCTCTCTATTAACAAAAGGTCGCGCGGATAAAAGCGGTAACGCGACGCTACGGAGGAAAAGCAACAGTGCCATTCAAATCGAGAGAATAAGCTCCATAGTGAGCGAGAAAGAGAGAGGGGGGGGGGAGGGGAATAGGCTAACTTGTTGCGTGTGCGGAGTCGTCCTGCACGGTACAGTCGATTGGCCACGGAGAAACTACGTTATAGACGAGTGTGTCCGTTATCAGATCGATAATCCGAGTAACTTGCCCGACTGTGGTCCTTGTGTGGCAAGTCGCGATAACGATGACAATGCGCTGATAATTGCGTGAGTACCGTGTTTCCCGTGATAATTAACAACGCAATCAATCGTCGCGCCAAAATTCCTTATGGTCTCGTGAACACCGAGTGAGCTAACGGGCTGGATAGACGGATTCATTAAAGGATGCAACGTTTCTGACACGTGCAGAGCTCGGGACGCTAGCCGAGGGGAAATCGAACGGCATCCAGGAAACGGGAAGAGGGGAGGGGCGTTTCGTGGAATGTCGCGTCCTCTCGGCCGAACAACAGTCGGAACTCCGATCGAGCACAGTCTTCTGGCCTAACTGGTTGCCTTGGCTAGTCGGTTGTTCGCCTGTACCGGCCTGTGCGCGCTATAATGCGTCGACGATCGACGTTCGGCACCATAAATCCCGCTGTCGTCCTGCTATCTAACATAATTTCTGTGTTTCGAATTTGATTGCTCTATGGGGCTCCGTGGAAGATGAAGTCACGCCCCCTCGGGGGCCAATAGAGAGTAAGAGCTATTGTAAGAATTTCGTTTCCAACTTACGCTGTCCTTATTGTCGTCGCCTTGCCCCTATGATCAACGCTCGAGTCCATATATCCCACCATCTCGTATGTGTCTGTCTCAATTTGGCACTAAGGCTGCGTAATAATCGAGGGCGAATAAGCCACGCCCCCTTGGGGGCCAATGGAGGGAAAAGGATAAATCGATTATATATATTTTTATTTGAGACTTCCCTTTCTCTTAATCTTCATGTTCTAAATTTTATTTGACCCCGTAAAAGTCGGAAGCAAGTCACGCACACCCAGGGATTTTTATATTGAAAGAGGTGAGTTGCAGGAATTTCAATTTGAAGCGGCGTATTTAGGACTCCCTTTGTCTTATCTTTATCATTTCAATTTTACTTGCTCGCCGAACGACTGGGCCAACTCCAGGAAAGTCAGGAGTCACATCCACAGAGAACAATTGAAACAGAAAAATCTCGTTTAATTACAAGAATTTCGATCTAAAGCTCCGTTGGCCTCTTTAGCAGCGCGGGCCGAATACGTAACGTTCTTCCTCCCTTGCAGGACATCCCGGGAGCATGCTTGACAAATTCTGACCCACTATATGGGTGACCCCATGAGCATAAAGGCGACTGGGAATCAAACGGAATGAAGAAATTCCTGTTTCCCAGGAATGTTCTTATGAAGAGGTTAAGTTGGACTCGTGTTATGAACTTTCTATGCGAAAAATTCCCTAGATGTTTCGTATTTGACATTTCCTTTTTATCATCTAACGATCTCCATTGATCTAAATTAATTTTATCGGTACAGAAATATGTATTATTTTTTACGATTTTTAAAATTGAAGGATTGAAAAATCTGGTTAAGTTGTTTAGAACGGTTGATTGTTGTCAATGTTTACCCGGTCAATTCGGGCAACTCACTATATGGTTTTCGAGAACCCTCGCGGAAACCGCAGGTGGAATGGATTTCTGTGCACCTGCTGACCGTTCCTCTTCGGGGAATTCCGTGGCTGAAGTTAGGCTACTTCGAGTGGGTGAGTACACAACGCCTCATCAGTATTTACCTACTCCTTCGAGAGAATTTCATTGTGAAAATAAACGATAGACATTATAACTGAATTTTATTGTAATTGTGGTATTTATAATATCCTGTACACATTTTTCCTGTCATTGTTTATGCGTATTTGTTTTTTTAAATCATTCTTACACCATGCAGCATCCTTCAGACGCCTGAATATCTTTCCTTAAATGGAACGAACGAAATGAATAATTTTAATTTTTTTCGTGCTGATGAATATTTAGATTCACTGGACTTTCCTTGCAGTTTTTTTTTTGTTTCTCTTTTTCGCGTTTGCAATTCCAGTGCCGATTATTTTGCAGCTATCTCCGATGACTCACCGCGCGAAACCGATACTTGTTGAATTTACGAGAACCTCCGATACGATACGGCGAATTACAGGCGAATTTCACGGCTTTATCGTCGAACGAGTTCCACGAAGGGGAACACTTCAACGTCATATACATACATGGCGTCACGTGGTCGGCTTCGTATATGGGTTGTCGAAAGAACCACACGATTTTAATTGCAATTACTAGAATAACACAAATTTTTTTCACGAATTTTTTGATAAATATAAATTTTTCAACAATTATTTTGCAGAGTATTGGATAACGTTACAGACTTTTGGTGTAAAATAAATACTGAATAGTCCTGGAACTATTCCTGATAGAATCTTGTCGCTCTTTTTATAAGGGAATTAAGAATAGATCATAAATATAAAAATAAAATATAATAACATAAAGTACAATGCATATAAGAAAAAATAAAAATTATGAACTCCCCGACGGGGAATCGAACCCCGGTCTCCCGCGTGACAGGCGGGGATACTAACCACTTTTTTTTTTTTTGTAACATACGTTTATTTAGCCAAAAAAAATAACATTTACATAAATATATATAAGCAAACAAACAAACAAAAAAAAGAAAAACAATAGGCTTAACAACGAAACAAAACAAAAATTTCCTTAAACGTACAAAAGGAGGCGTGGCTTATAAAATAGGAACTTAAGACTAAAGACTCGCTTATCGAGTACGCACAGTCTGGGCGGTCATATAAGTATTGCACTTACTGCTAAAACATATATATTTATTGTTATAACGTGTACTATTGGGTCGCTTTTGTGGGTGAGTATAAGGGAGGCGAATCCCTATGCTGCAACAGTTTCAGGGGGTGGGGGACAAATGTACTATGCTAAAAATGTAGAATATATGAAAAATAAAAGATAACATTAAAAATAACAAAAATAATATTCTCCCCGACGGGGAATCGAACCCCGGTCTCCCGCGTGACAGGCGGGGATACTAACCACTATACTATCGAGGAGGAGACATTGTTCACTATTTTTTAATATCTACATCAGATTTTCGTTAATTTTATATGTTATTTAAATCGCCAATACAGCAATGTCTCGATCTATGCATGTGAAAATGAAACGCATAGCATTTGCGAGCAATTCCATCTTCACTATGACGCGGCATACCACTTGAGAGGCCCAGAAGCTCGACAGCCGAGGAGTGTAATATGATACGGGTTCGGGTATATCGGTGAGACAATACTAATCCGATGAGAAAACTTTTTTGTTTTTCATTATTTTTCTATGAAAACTTGGCCAATATATTTGTGACATTTTTCTGATTAAAACGAGACCAAATACGACATACTTCGGAGCATATTTGCTCGGATAATAACACATTTCTTACCTCGTTTCTGATAAATTCGAAAACCTCTCACACAATAAATACGATCCAAATAGCGTCGTGTTTAGTATCATTTTAATCAGAAAAATTACACCAATACACTGGCAAAAGTTTCACAATAAAATCGTTCGAAACAAAAAAGTTTTGCCATCGGATTAGTATTGCCTCACCGACACGCTGGTGTCTGTTTTGTTTTCTCGCTGTCCTTTTCCACGTTCGACGCTAGGGGCAAGAGAGCAAAGAATAATATCTCAGCTTTCAAATGTTGTTGTGGAAGTTGAGTTGCCCTGCAAAACAGAACGATTTTCCCTGCAGCGTGTAGCACAACATTTTTATTAAATACAAGAAATCCTTCTCGAAAATTTTGAAGAAAAATACGTCCAGTCATACCGTGTCTAAAGCTTCTCCAAGGTCGATAAATTCTGGGCCTCTATACCTACCTCCTTTCTTCCTCTGCTTTTTAAACGATCCACACTGTTGGGGTGTTTTTACGGTCTGCAGGAGGGTGCAGCTAGGTCCTGGTCCGTGCTCTTCCTCGGCCTTACTGGTTCTGTGCAGTGTACGATTTCTTTTCCTTCCCGATGCGACGTGACTTTCGTCCAAGTTGCCCTCCGCAGGTAGTTCCGGCACATTGTCCTTAGCTTCGGGGTTAGGCACATGGTTCTTTCCCGTACTTCAATCTTCAACCAACCGTTCCTTTCCCAGTAACGCGATTAGATTTTCGACCTATTAAACATATTATACTGTACTCCAGTTTGTCACAATTCAGGCAGAGAATTTTGCATAAAGATCATGAACGTCTAACTAATTCGTATTTTTATCGCCCATACAATTAGACGATATACAGGGTATCCCAGAAAAGTGTATACACACTTTAACAGTAGAATGCGGATTTTTCTGTAACATAGAAATTGCATCAATATCAAGAAGTCCTTTGAGTTAGTTGAAGATAATACAACAGTATCTTCAAGGGCTGTAAATATTGCAACGAGATTTAACAGATCCGTTTTGGAAAATAATCATTCTTTCGGTCAGTTCTTCCCATTACGTTCGGTTGGACGTTAAATTCAATTCTAAGCTCATAAGGCTAATAGCAAGCAACTATAGGACTTCTATTTCCATATACTGACAGTGCATTAAGTGCTCCAGTTCTCCACGATAATTGTACAGCGAAGTGACAGCGACAGGTAATCATTCGAACGACGAAGTCCTCGGTTATCATCCGAAAACGTTCATGTTAATGCACCAAACCGCTTATATTGGTCTTCCTAATCTCTTGCTAATTTTATGCAGAAAATCGATGAGCGAAGTCGTTTTATAAATATTTTCAAGAGTGCTGGAACCGAGTTTTATGAATTTCTGCCAAATATCAATAATTTCAAAATTTTCGCTTTTGCTCAAAATCTCGAATTTAAAGTTGTCCACTGGACGATTGAAGATTATAAAGATATTTTACGTGGACCTGGGTTTAACGATCTTCGGCATCATGGCAACCAAATAAATCTCCCAGGGGGCGGTATTCTTAAGGGATCTTTTCCCAAGAACAATGGGCGGACCTTTCTTTCGGACATTTCCGGCGAAAATTGGCGAAACGTACGGTCTACCGTGGCGAAAAAATTCCTGAAGCTTATTTGCCAGAGGACTCCGTCTTCCTTCCACGCTTCCCGGGAGCCAGTTCTCACCCTAAGTCCTGTTAAACCCCTAAGAGACCCGGCAACGCCTCGTCCCAGTACGATACCATCGACATCCTCGTCTTCCCTGGCAATTTACGGCCCTTTTGTCTCAAGGATCTACCTTGGGCTGGTACAACCCTCCACCCTTAGATAAAGCAACCCACAACCTAACCTAACCTTTCAATATGCCAAACCTGGGGAAAAATAAAAATCTCCGATCAGCGATATCGACGAAACTGTGCTAAAATGTGCTTCTCATGAAACTGTCACATACGATTTTGTTTTCCGTGGCCGTAGTTTGCGTTGAAGGGTTGAAAGACAGGATTTGGGGCACATTATAATACTTTGCGAACTATTACAAATAGAAGAATAGCGTACAGAGCTACAGCGTGTATTTTTGAGCGAGGAATTGGCGTACTTGTCTGAACAGATTTGGCACTGAAAATGAATGATTAACAAAGGGGATTTCCTCGGTATAACAAGCATGAAATTCGAGAATCCTAATCGAGTGATCTGTCGGTGTGTGAAAAACAACCGATTGGACAAGGCAAATCGACCCATAGATTGGTCGTGCGAACAATCTTCCTTATCTTATTTGCTGGTGACTTTGTCAAATTACGATGAGTCATCAAGCTTCTTGTCGAGATTCGCGATTTGATAACGGCAGATATCAGCGACGATTATTTAAAGAACGTGTTCGAGCAAGCTAATTTTCTCTTTCGTAAGTTCGGCAAATAAATTCGAAAGTTGTTCAGTAGAAGTTGTTCGATTTTGTAGAATTCACTCATTGCATAGGATTGGATAGTATTCCCCTTTAAATGGGGGTCAGAGGGGGTCACGCGACGCCCTTTCGACACCCTCAACCGCAATCTTCTCTCATCCTTGCGGGACCCTCTTTGCCTGTCCGCTTTGCAGATGGCTCGACCAAGACAAAGACCCCGATAAGGCTGCAGCTGCACTCGATGGTGTCCCAAAAAATTTCATTTTTCCTGGAACTACCTGTCTTGCAGACGAGCATGAGACGGTCGGCCTTCTTTGTCAACGATCTCTTCTCTATACCGGACAATTTACGTTTCCTTCTACAATTATTAAAAATGTATAACTCGTAGATCAGAACTTGGTAATAATTATTTTAATATCGGCATAATAATTTCTAATAATTTAATAATAATAGTAATTCCTAATAATTTGATAAAGTCTAATCCGATATAACAGAATCATCGAGGATAGTATAACAGAATAACAAATTCCAGTGAAAGTGTTAAACGCCATCTATAAATCTCGCGGATAATTAAATTTTGGGGGCAGACATTGAGGTTATGTTGATTAATTTTATTAAATATGTACAAGTTAATATTTTGTTGTTCAGTTGTTACCAGCGCCAGTAAACAAACCGGACGCGATAATTGATATCGCATTACCGGCTCTGTCGGTTTATTGTGGCACGTGGGTGGAATTGTTTTCCATTCACTCGCTTTCTTCTGTTACAACGGATATTGTGCAAAATTAATACATAATGCATGCGCGAGTGATTAATGTTCGTTGGACCGATATGTTGCTCAAGAGTGACTTACGGCTCCCGTTAATGTGAAATCCTACCGGGATTCGCGGTAGCGACTCCGGGGAATTGCGCGGGCAATTTAAATTCAAATTAAAGAATTCAGTTGTCCTTAGAGGTTCGCAATAATTATCCACGTAAATCAATTTCTAGAAATAGCACTGACTCTAAAAAACATCGGGCGAGCAATTGAAATTTGGATTAAAGTATATTATTATTTTTAAAGAATCACAGTAATAATTTACATAAATTTCTAAAAAGCAAAAACTATCGACTCTAAGGAATCGCGCGAGCACTTAAAATTTAAACCGAAGCATTTCAACGCATAAATTTTAAGACGGATATTTTGGCGTCTCAAATTCGACATCACGGTGTAGATAAATTGTTGTCAGATCGCGTCGAAGTGACCTAGTAGAAATAAGAAATAAGACCCACCATGGGATCCCCGAAATCCTGTGAACCGAGGGAAAACTGGACTTACATAACCTCTGAAACCGGTTTTTCCCGCAGAAAATTTGAAGTCACAGTGCAAATGAATGTTCGTCGGGTCACGTGATGGCCGGCGGAGGGGGCGAAGGAGGAGAGGCAGATGAGGCAAGGTGAAAGACGAGATTGGTTCAGCCGTCCAACGAGTAAAAAGCATGAATGGACGCCATCACGGCGCCGTACATTATCTTGCCTCCTTGTCTCTTTATTATTATTCGCTTGGCTCCCTTTATCATGCCCGCTCTCCGTCGCGCCCGGCCGATCTCCCATAGTTCGTTCCTCGTCTGGGTCGGTTTCCCGCTCCCCCGGATCATGCTGCCAGGTTATCTTGTTGTCTTTTGCTCTCTTTCACTACCTTCCCCCCCTCCACGCAGTTTCTGTGTCCGAACCTGTTGTTCTTTCGCTCCGATACCTTGTTCGCGGCGGAGGGAGATCAGGTTCACTGGGTACTGACAAGATCATGTAACCTGCTTCTACAGGATTGGACCGGGGACCTGTTGATACTCTCTAAACCCGGCTGCTGCCATTGCCTAACGCCCTAACCCCTTTCCCGGGAATTTTATCGTCGCACCGCGTTCTAGCGGTCTAGGAACTGATTGTGCGGTTAATTCACTGGACGCTAGGCGGGGACACTTTTAGGGGTCCTGGAGCTTAAGGGGGACCTTTCTGTTTTGATTTATGATTGTTAGCATGAGTTTAGAAACCAGAAATCAATAGCACTATTTTTCACGCGAGTTTAAGCTGGCCTCACCCTAACCTCAAATCTTCAGCTTTGGACTCCTAGAATAAAGATTCCACAGTGCTCCAAGTAGACCCGATTGCTGTGCCTATATTGATTATACTTATTTTTGAAGCATAATGAATATTGAAAAAGAGATATGTAAAATATATAACTGATTTTAATGAAAAAAATTTAATATCTCTTTTAATATAGGCAAAGTAATTGGTGCATCCACAGTAAGTGGGGTCCTTTATCCTAGACCAGAGCTGTTCTGCGTCTGCCCGTACGGGCAACGATTTTCTTGCCCCGGGCATACACAGAACGGCGGGCCCGAAGCCACGCCTCCTGCGGGCAGGAAGCCACACCCCCTGCGGGCAAGGTTGCATGTTTCTGTCACAGCTACCCACTCCGCTGAGTCACTTGCCCGTAGCTGTGCCCACGGGCATCGGCGGGCGCCCTTGCCCGCTAATAGGCACGTTGAGCAGCTCTGCCCTAGACTCTTAAATCACGAATACAGTTTAGTAGACGTCGTGAATAATGTAGAAATCGTTTCGAGACTTGTTCGACGCTTTTTCTTCGGTTCAATGCATTCTGCAGCGAACACGGCCGCGCCATATTCAGCGACGTTGCATGTAGATATATCAATGGGGCTCGCGCATCCTCTGCGTTTGGAATTACGCGAGCCGGATGATGACTTAACTTCAACGAGACTTCCTCAGACTGGTCTCGTACCGGTCGGAGATCGAGTCTGCTAACCAAACATGGTGATTCACTCTGCCGACCGTAGAATACTTGTCGCAGAGTCCGTACGATAGAACATTACGCGTATTCCATTAGCATTTTTCGAGGTTATGAAACTAATTTTCGCCAATTCATAGAGTATTTAATTTCAACACTTCCGAAAAGCCGAAAAGGTTTTTACGATTTAGCCAGCAAAGGAACCGGATTGAACTCGTTTACATAACGAAATCTCAATTACAAATCGATGACTGGTTAATCCGCGACTCTTCCTGTAATTTTTCACCTGCTCAATCACGGCACCGCTCGATCAATGATAGTTATCGTCCCGAGAAGATTCATGAGGTAATCGTTGCCTTGAAGCTGCTAACGGTTGCTGGCGTTTGCGGGTGTGCAATGCATCGGATGCACCTTGAAGTCCAATAATCGTCAAGATTATTCGATTCGTCGTCTCACGCGCCCGCGATGAAAATGAGTGAATGAAACTCGAAACGCCGGAGACGAGGAAATCGAAAAAAATGTGGTTGAACCACCTGGAAAATTTTGATCCTCCACAAATCTCTATCGGCTACTTTGGGAATGTTTAACAAGAAAATACTGTAGCTGACATAACACGTTCTTCTTCGGAAAATTTGCGCATCAGTTACATGAATCAGTGAAATGAATTGTACAAGTCCAAACATGGCCGAACCTGCCACCATTGTCGGCGGGTGTCGACCGCAATCGTGGATCCCCTACCCATCAAGATTCCCGGATTCCTCGAAGGCTTTTTAATTGCGATCCGTGCGCAGCTGTGCGAGAAAACAAATTGCCGCCGATGATTGGCCGAGCAGGTGAGGAGAAAACAATCTTGCTGCATGCTCGTAAATATAGGTGGAGCTGCCGCGGATCAGCCGAAATAAAATTGACGGTGGAAAGGGGTGGAATACGCCATTGGGAGGTCCCCACTCCTCCCGTAGGTCCCACATTACGTGAACATAAAAGGCAGGGGAGACCGTCTCTCTGACACATTGACACAGCCTCGGAACTTCTGCTGAGGATCCTCTTTTTTCCTTCGGGGATCGTCCCCTCCGTTCTTCATTTCCGTTCAGGCTCCCGTCTTCGATCGCTATACCTGTTATCCGAACATCTCCGCGCCATTTTCTTTTTGCCCCACGAAAAACGCTCGGTGTCGGCGCTGTTGTTCCTCGATAACGCACCCGGTGAACCCTACCCTCTGTTCGAGCCATCCGATAACCAACACACGGTCACTTTTAATAGATTCCGAAGCGCTCGATCGGAATCTGAAAACCGTTTTGATCTATCTCTTCTGGTTCTCGAGATATTCAATTTTTAAGTTGAAGCCTCTGACCTAGACGACCTGCTTTAACCGCGAGGGGGGCTCTGTGTGTATACTCTGTATGTTTTGGATATAATGATGTATAATAGAACTGTCTTGTATCTGAACGCTGAAGCCACCGATGCTTCCGAATTTTGCAACGATAATCGTTATACAAATCGGTGAGGATTCAGTGTAGCACCGTAACTAAGTGGCTTCTGTTATCAGTGCCTGTATGTCTAGACTAGTAGAGGTTTCTCTATACGATTCGATTGCGGGAAAGTCGAAGGTGTGCAGTTTTGGCGATGAATGTGGTCCGCGAGGCGTGTTGGTCCGACTGGTCCTCGAGCCACCGGAGTCCCATGACTTTCTTTTAGCATTATCAATGTTTCAAGAGGAACTGGATCGGCGCGGCAGCGGAATATCAAGGAGTTTCTTGGTAGGCAATCGAAGCATGCCAGCGGCGCAAGAACGTTTGAATGAGGAACCAGTATTCCGAGCTGCGGTCTCCCTCGGGAGCAGGAGCATGGGGCACCCTGCCCCTCGGGGTTTCAAGGAAGCGGCCGGTCGTTTGGAAACCGTGGTCGCCGCCTGTTGAATGGAGAGGAGAGCTCGGAGGCGAAGCGAAACACGGTGGAGAATCCCTTTGCTCTATTTCTCTCTTTTCATGCCGCCCTCTTTCTCTTCTTTCAGGTGCGGCAGACGCGTGCGATTCATGCGGCACGCATGCCTTTCCCGTTCGACGTCCTCCGCGCTTTTTCCCCCGAGAGGAACGTTCGTCTAAACAACCTCAGGATTTTTGCTACAGCTAACTGGTCCAGTTAAACCGTCGGAAAAGACATCTGTGGCGTCGTACCGGCCCTAACGAGCGCTCCAAAATTGATTGCGTCAGGCCCGGCATATTAGATAGCGTGCTTCATTTTGGGCCCCTGTCCTGAAAACAAATCGCATATTTCAGTAAAATTGATGCGGATTTTAGAAGCCAGACTAATCAGAAATGAGGAGAAGAATGAGTACGATGAAAACTGGTAACCGAAAAAAAAATGGCGTCCAACATGTGACTTTGTAGTCAGTATTTAAAAGTGGCGGGAAACCCGACAGAATTCGAAATGGTTTTCCAACAAACAGAAGTTGCTCCGCTTAAAAACGAGCCTCTACACCTAATATATTAAGATTCCGATCCTTCTCTTCTAAAAAAGACTATCCCCGATATTCAGCCGAAAGAAACAGCGTCAAAGCACCGCCAGAGGACACGAAAGCGGCCATGTTTCTCCTGGCCCCGTCCGAGGGCATTCTTTTCGCAGAATCCTCTCCGGATTGCACGATTTTGTCTCCATGAATTACCGAATGGAATTCCTGAGCAAATGGTGACGCGCAGGGAATATCTTGCTTCTTCTCCCCTAGGAAGGAGTCCATTTTGCTTTCGATTTGCTCGTCGGCGATCGCCTTTGCGCGGATTCCGTCAGCCTGCCCGGGAATTCCGATAATTTCCACGAAATACAGAAAACACACCATATCGAGACACGGCCTGCTCCGCGGTGTTTAAAAGGGGCGATTTTAATTAATTGTTAGAGACAATGAAAGTGTGGGGAGGTAAAAATATGACAACAATTCTACCTTGAGCTTAAATAAATTTTGGAATGAAGCAGAAAATTGAAATCTGTGCAGTATTCTGCACATTTCTTCGCTAGTTTGAAAAATTGTTTAGAGAGAATTGTCGTTAATAAATAGTTTTACGATAGACCCGGGGCCCCTTTTACATGCTGAACGTTTGCACAATTTTAAAATGTTTTCAAAATGTTTTCATTATACTTGGACAGTGCTTTGACACCTTTCAAGGAATAGCCAGATGTTTTAGTTATCGTTACCGTTCTCGAAAGATTTTCGACAACGTGTAAAGAAGGACACGTGACAAACAGTTAGCGCATAACGATTTGTTAATTGTCAAAGACGATCGCGAGGCGTGCAAGGCTCGCTCGAAGACAATTCGCCGAGGAATGTCGTTACTTCCAGGTGAGAAATCGCACGAAGGTTGACGCGCTATCACTTCCTGCCTACGTGGCTGCCACTAGTGGCAGTGTTGGTAGCGCTAACGTGTTGCAACGATCGCTATCGGGACCGTTAGCTATTCATTTATTCAATCGCAGCATCTATTACACCGTTTATACACCATCGATTCGCGCTATTAAATTCTAAAAGATTCTTCGACTACAATTACCGTCCGAGAAAAATGGTATCCTTGAAGCAAATCGAACCATCTGCGGGTTGTTCGGTGGAGCATCAAGAGCAGCCATCTTGTGTAAAATTGCCGTCTCATATCCTGACTCGCGGGGTAGTTACGAGGCAAAATCGAAAAACCAGTTTCCAAGGTATTTTTCACCAATTTTCAACTTGAAGATCCCAGCAGAAAATGAAAACACAAAGAAATTGAAAAGCAGTTTCCGGCCTATTTTCTCTGTTCAATACAGCACACTAGAATTTCTGTTTCTCGTCAGTTTACAAATTTTCAAGTTGCAAATCCTGAAAGCGGAGAATCAAAAATACCGAGGAAGGCAGTTTCAGGCTGATTTTGCTCCGTTGTATATTGCGCAAAAATTTGGAAAAAAATCTGGCGTGCGTCAAATATATGGGTGTAGGTTTCGCGATTCGTTGGACGCGAGAGAAATAAAAATATTCGAGAGAAATGGAAGCGAACGGGGAGGAGGGGAGGGGGAGGCGGTTACAAAAGCGTGGGCGGACCGGTTTCCAAGAATCGCCCGGTGAATTCGGCTGAGTGAGTTCGAGCCGGAGCAACGGCGAGGAAAAAAAAAATGGGCCACCGCTCCAAATTTGTAAGTCCCGCTTCCGGGCGGTTGAACCAGCCGCTCCCAAAATAAGGCTCGCGAGAATCAGGGAATTCCACTCCCACGCTCTTTCGGGTGGCGAGCTGCCGCGAGAGTGTGTGGCACTTTGCCAGACCCCGGCTTCGAAATCTCTGCTTTCGTTGTCTTGCCCTTATTTCGCGGTTTGGTACACGCCACTTTCCTGCAATCGTGCTGAACAGAATCGGTATCCGGCGCAGGACGCGCCGTGTATCGTTAGGGACTCTTTGGCGGAGGAACACTTTTTAACTTGGGGACTTTAATAATAGGAACTTTTTATCTAAAAACAGTGAGAACCGTAAAGGGGATGCACAGAAAGTAACCGAGAGTTCATTTAAACACCGATCGAACCGAGCAACCCCCCTCCTTTCCGGAAGTCGGTTCGAAAATATTTGTGGCCTCGTGCATTTTTTTGCAGGGACACGTGTGGGTATTTTCGAATGAAAATTAGCAGGTTCTGGGGAGTATATACAGACAGGGTCATCCATTTTTAAACGGCCAAACGTCAACCAGCTATAGAGGACCCCAAATGGAACAACTTTCACCCCTTACACTTTTTTTGATTCGAAGTTATTTCATTCAGTCTCCACGGCGTGCTCCATGTCAAAAAAAAAACAAGATCCAAAGGTCATACAAAAAAGTTGACTTAATAAAAAAGATGCCCCTATTTATTTCAAACCAAACAAAGGAAAAATCATCAAGATACATAATTGCAGTCCTAATATATTTAGTCTTAAGTGAACGCAAAAAATGACGGGTTTTTGCAATCATCTAAAAATCAAGACCGAATCAAAGAAAGTGTTAGGGGTGAAAGTTGTTTCATTCGGGGTCCTCTATAGCTGGTTGACGTTTGGCCGTTTAAAAACGGATGACCCTGTATATCAGGGGCACCCATAAGTAATCAATTATTTTGAAATCTAAAACAAGCTTTGTAGTAAATTCAAGTTTTTATTTCTTAGAGGACAGTTTGCCATCTTTCCTGCAAATTTTCAATCCCCCTTCTTATAGAAATCCAAGGTCCGAGAAGCAAAATATAGGTGCCTTCTTACATCTTCTACAGGAATGAATGTTTTATCTCTTAAATGATGCTCCAGAGATCTGAAAAGATGATAGTCAGAGGGAGCAATATGAACGCGCGGATCTTTGCGAAGGGTTCACCGAAATCCTACCATCGATTTTTTTCGTCCAGAAATATTGAAAACTGTGTGGCCGCACAATAAAGAATTCCGAAATGAAGAATCCTCGGCGTCCGTCAAACGTCATGGTACGAACCGGAAGTAAGCTGGTGAAAATAATAGCGAGCATGACACGGGAATAAGGATCACCGGTGCGGTGACAGACAGGGAATACCGTCGCCATTTCCTGGCCGTTGGAACCGCGCGAAAGGACTTGGCCTGCGCTCAACTGACGTTAATCTTTGTTTACCCCGCATCGACCGAGCACCAAAATATTTTTCCAGCTCTATTTCCGTACCGTGCTCGCTCTCCATAGTTGTACCAGCCCGTCGAAGCTCGTAGATCCGAATATCAAATAAACTCATCGGAGTGAACTTTACCCGCGCAGTGACTTCATTAGGCGGGCACCGGGGCATTCCTGGAACAGACCGCATCATGCTTAGGTATAATTCTTGCGATTTCGCATCTTTCACATTCTGTCGCGATTGATCACGCTCGCCGCGCCTACGTTGCGTCAGATTTTCCTGCTCTTCCGTTTATGCTTAAATGCACGTCGGCGAGACTGTGCCATCATCGAATCAACGTGAATTAGGAAAAACTTTGACCTTTAGAACGAACCTAGGTGCACCGTCGTACGACACCTTTCCGGGAAGTCGTTGCGCGTCATCGCTGTCCCGCCTATTCTCTATTGCAAAAGAATCGTAAAATATAACTCGGGCGTGTCGAAATTAGGGATTCCCCGCTTTAACCAGTTAGCTGTTGCGACCTCTTTGAAAAATGTGTATCTGAGTTGCGTCGCAAAAATTAACCGCTGTTCGAATTATAGTTTTGACGAGTATACTGGTCATGACACAGAATATTGCCATTTCTTCGTGACGAGTATACTCGTCAAACACAGTTAACTGGTTAAAACGAGCACGAGTTTTACATATATTTTTTTTAAGTTACAACAGGTTGATGATGAAATCATTCCGGGTCTTCGTCGATTCTTAAATGTCACTGGATCCTTAATGACCGCTGCTTCTGTTGGAACGTCATTATTTCCTGAAGCGCCGTTTGTTACACCTCAACTTGGCACGATCATTCACTCTGGTTCGGATTTATGCTCGCAGGGAGCACGCCAGGGACCGTGCACGTAACGTTCACCGTATTAAAAGACGTCAAATGTTTGGCAGAACGACAAACGTGCAACCGTTTGGTAGACCATATCGGTGCGTGCACTCCGTTTCTCGGAAACGAGGCCCTAGAACCGCCGGATTTATTCCTCCGAACGCACAGTGCCGCGAATCGCCATTTTAGGTGGAAAAAAAGTCATGTCAGAAAACATATTTAATTATATCTACATATCTAATTATCTTTGTTCTAAAGAAAATTATGTCAGAGCAATAAATATGAATCTTTAAGTTTCTATGCACGATATTCTATATCAACATAAGTAAATATTTACATTAATGTTCACAAAGTTCGTTAATAAAGTCCTTTGCAATAAGTTTTATAGATTGTTTAAGTACCGGTTTTCTGTGCCGGTTGGTTGACTTTAATAGAGCAGAACTAGAAAGTCTCAAAAGATCCCATCTTGAAATTTTTAGTGCATCAAGTTCAAACTGTATGGAAGGGATTCTGACAAAAATCAGCTGCAAATATCTGCTAACCTGCCTGTCACAATTTTTTAAAGTCTTTGTCACACCGTACGGGCATTCTAGAAAAGCAGGAGGAAGTGGCTCCACAAATGATGGTAACACGGCTAGACGTTTCTTCAAAAACTTCGAATATAACAGGCATTACGATTTTTTTATATCTTATCTGCTCTTTCTTCATGTCACAACATTAATTTTCTAAATTTCGAGAAATTTGTTCGCGAAAAGATTTGTATTTAAATTTATATCCTTGGTTTTATCTGCCCGTTACAGTGCACAAATTATTATTTCATAGTGTAGAATGCCTATTGGCATGATGTCTGAAGAGGCTCAAGAAGCTCGCAACAAAGACATAAGGTTTAGGATTGGCCGCACAAGGAAGAATTCGCGTGTATCTACAAACTACGACTTAATAGCAATGTTGTTAATTACTTCTGATTCCATCATAAATTATTATAGGGTGATACCGCAAAAAAAAAAAATACAAATTCGCTACCGAAAGGTGTGTTAGAACTACTTTTAACAAGAACTTCCGTTAGCGATAGCGACAGCGATATTAGCAAAGGATTATTTTTATATTGTTATATTTAGATATTATTGTTATACTTATTTAATATTATATATTTTTTATTTATTTTTATATTTGTTTCTATAATTTATATAATATTTTTCAATATAAATATTATTTTTAAAGGTTCTACATATATGTTGAGTCTGATTTCACGACCTAATAGAAAATTTCAATCGGTTTGAAGAAGCAAGAAACGATCTATGATTTTTTTTTCCATCTAGAATGGCCATTCGCGACACTGCGCAACGGTCCAGGAAAAAAAAACCATCGCCATCGGAAACCTCGAGAAACATTGAAAACAATCCCCCGATTGTTTCTCCGTCAATGTCTCGTTCCGATTCGCCCGGAGTAATCCCTGACGCACGAAGAACCCCCAATTAACAGTCTCATTCCTTCCCAATGATTTTCGTGGATGCGCAAGGCCTTTTGTTGCCCACGCAGCCCGTGACAAAATTTTGGCAGGCTTCCAAATCACGATTTCGCTCACGCATCACCCAGAAATCCTGTCCTCGGCGTCTATTTTAATCGACCTACAGAGATATCGATTAATCATTCCCATCACCGAGCCGTGGGGATCGCGCGAAACACTCGAAAGAAATTAATTTCTGGCTTTTCGTCGAACGATCGATCGGCGGATCGCGTTTTAAATTCCGGCGTGTTTCCCGCCGGTGTTCTGTATCCTCGATATTTTGCAATTTATGTTCTAAATGTCACGCTCGATCTACGTACTTGAAATTTTCATAATTTCGGAGTTTGTTGTACGTTTTTTCTTTGCCGGGAAGGACCTTTTAGAGGGGGATGATGGAAAAAGATGGCCGCCAACATCAAAGAGTCAACGGCCACGCGGGATCGGGCTCGAGGATCGATGTCAGAACGCCAGGAGAGTCAGGATTAAAGAATACGAGATAAAAGGGAGGAGCGGAGAGAAAGAGAAGCAAGAAAAGGACAGGCACGGTGTTCTCGAAGAGGATGTTCCTGGAACTGCTCCGGCGTCGTGGCCCTCTTCAGACTCGACTTCACGGTTCAGTTAACTTTCTGCCAGCTCTTATTACGGGCCTGACGCTTTATCGGTCTCGTTTATGGCAGCTTTACCTCGAACCTCCTGCAACTGTTCCCTTTCCCTCGCCCTTCTTCCCTTACCTCTTTTTTACGGCCCTGCTTGATGGTTTCGGCTACCCCCCCTCCCCCTCGCAAGATACCATCGATTTTCTTTTTGATAATTTCATTAAAATATCGATTCAATCGAAAAGAATCGAATCAGAATAACGATATCGGTAGATTATTGTTGATATTGAAATTGTCGGTTTTGGGATTGCAAAGACGGGTGAAAATAATTGCGGAAATTTACCGGATTATACATTTTGTTACGGGTGTTGGGTTATGGGCTCCGAAGCACGCTGCACAGCTCGCATATGCACGCACCAAACGCGGCGATATCAGGTTCGCCGTGAGGCCTGTAATTTCTAAATGGCAAGCGCCGCGGTGCGCAACCCGCAAATTATCATTTCTGTAGTTACAATTAGGCGCAGTCCATCGCGGAAGGCATGGGAGCAGGTGTTCCGCGATTCTGAGGCAACAGTGAATTAATGCGAGCCCGCGAGCTACAGGAAAAATGATGGTTACGGTGTTGATTGCTATCGTATCGATGGCACCGAACCGATTGCACGGCGAGTCTATCACTTTTCAGAAGGGGACCTGTGTTTACTTTACAACCAATTCTCTGCCGTAAAAATGGCCCCAAATCAATGAAATTGACGACCCCCGAAAGTAGAGCTTTCGCACTTTGAAACGAGCCCGGGTACAACGTTCTACAGTTTTTTGTCGCAAAGTTACGGTAACTCGAACCTATCGTGCTGTTAGGTCTGCCATTTTGTTCTTCTCTTTCCCGCCCGTTTTCCAGTGCAAAAACATCCTAAAACATAAAAATGGCCCAAAAAACAATGAAATTTACGACCTCCGAAAGTAGAGCTTTCGCACTTTGAAACGAGCCCGGGTACAACGTTCTACAATTTTTTGTCGCAAAGTTACGCTAACTCAAACCTATCGTGCTGTTAGGTCTGCCATTTTGTTCTTCTCTTTCCCGCCCGTTTTCCAGTGGAAAAACATCCTAAAACATAAAAATGGCCCAAAAAACAATGAAATTGACGGCCTCAGAAAGTAGAGCTTTCGCACTTTGAAACGAGCCCGGGTAAAACGTTCTACAGTTTTTTGTCTCAAAGTTACGGTAACTCAAACCTATCGTGCTGTTGTGTCTGCCATTTTGTTCTTCTCTTTCCCGCCCGTTTCCCAGTGGAAAAGCATCCGAAAACAATATCAGAATCTTTTTAATAAAATTGCAACAGTTTTCAAAGTTTCAGTTTCTTCTGCGCGATAACCACGAGGACCATTGTGTCCACCGATCGGCTAGAAGAAAACGCACAAGTTATTTTCACCGTTACAACACGGATAAGGACCCATCGAGCGGTTTAAATCTGTCAGGTCCGAAGGAAAACAGGTTCTGGAGTTCGCTATGTCGTTGGTAAATTGCACATTCTATTTAAATCATGTTGCGCGGACCTATCCAGTAACTACCTTGCCTGGAATGCGCTGAGGTTGTTCTATCCCGCTCCCCCCTCCCCCGCCCCCACCCTTCGCAAAAATTATTTCATACTTTCGTCTCATTCAGTAAATATCCCTCCGATATAACTGTCCGCAACGAGCTGACATGCTCTAATTGCGTCAGAGAAATTCCGCGAACTTTTATTAGCGGCGACAAGCATATATCATTGCAAAAAAGAAATTTATATTATATTCCCTAGTACACACGAAGAATATCGAGAACAAACCCCGCCAGATCTTTTAGACGTCGTCGTTCGCCGACGTGTTTTCGAGGTTATATCATCGTTTCGCCGACCCGTGCCTCCGTAACGGTGAATGTACATATTCTGAAATGGCGGGAAATTCGAAATCGCTTCGATTCCGATGGGATCGAGATGAGTTTCCGCGAGGTTATGGTGATCGCACGACTAGGGCAACTCGTCGACAGCAGTTGGGATGAATCGGCGGCGTGGTTGGAGGTCGGAGCCGACTGAAACCGAGTCCCTGCAGACGCAACGTCACGGAAATAGTATAGACTGCGTCGACAGCCGTTCGTCGAGATATTACGCAAGCGATCGCTCAGACTGGGGTTCGGTTCAGGTGTACGTGGGGATTCCTTGTGGCGCCGGTCGTCTGGCGGGCTATTCGCACGCACACAGTCACGCCTCTAGCCTGCGCTCGCGCGCTACGACGACGACGAAAGACGCGGGATCTGGCACACGAGAAGCCTCCTACTGCATCCGGGGCATTCGTCGGGCATGCACAGCTCACGACCGAGCAAATGCGTCGATTACCACGATACCCAGTCTTCAATCGTGTCCGAGTAACTCGAACAGAAAATACATTAACGTCTCTCACTTGTATTATATCCAGAATTGGATCTGACACCGCCAGAAATAACGTTTAGCTTCAATTTTCAGTACAAAGTGGGCGTGGTTTCGCGGACGTACGTTGCCTCAATAGGCGTGGCAACATCACCCTCTTTGTTAAAAGGCCGTGAATGTATAGCTTCCTTTGTATAATATGCTCTCAGGACTCTGATTTCCTTGCACTCTTTGTGTAAAGCGTCTTAAGGGGCGTGGTTATGTTGCTTTCCTAGTGTAGAGTATGCTAAGAGGCGTGGTTTCATTGCCCTCTCTATGTAGACTGGCTTAGTACTCGTGGATTCATTGCCCGCTTATTGTAAAGTGTATTAAAAGGTTTCGTTGTCCTTTCTATGTAGAGTGTTGTGACAGACGTTGTTTTATTGCCCACTTTGTATAAACCGCGATAAGAGGCGTGATTGCGTTGCTTTCCATGTATAATATGCCCTGAGGGGCGCAGTTTCATTGTCCCCTTGTGTAGACTGCTTTAATAGGTGTGGTTTCGTTGCTCAGATTGTATAAAGCGTTTTAAGCGACGCGGTTGTATTACCTGCATTGTGTAAAATGCTCCGAGGGGCGTGGCTTTATTGTATAATCGTTTCAAGGGGCGTGGTTGTATCGCTTCCCTTGAATAAAATGATCGGAAGAGCGTGCTTTGAATGCCCCCTCTATGTAGACTGCCGTAATAAGCTTGGGTTCATTGCCCTCTATGTACAAAGGGTCTAAAGGGGCGTGGTAATATTGTCTCCCTTGCTCGAAATGCTCCGAGGGGCGTGGTTTGCAAGACATAAAAACCAGCCATCCCTTATCGATCAAACGGTGACACGCATCGACCACGGACTGACCAAGCCAGCGAATGAACGCGTTTTTAGAAACGAGTAATTTGGAATATAGGACCACCTTCCATATTTTTGTAGCTCCTCTGTGCCAACTCCCGAGCCACCAATGATAGATTGCTCCGAGGGGCGTGGCGGGAATGCTATTTCTGTGTAAAGTATCCGAAGGGGCGTGGTTTCGTTGTTCTAGAAGACGCGGCTTCGTTAACAAGAAAGTTAATTTCGGAATAAATCTCTTTTAAAAATATTCACCTTCGACCGAAACGCATTTCCGAACATAACCTAGTATCAGCGACAATTTTTCCGGCCGGTGCGCATGCACATTGTCGTTGCAATGAGTTTATCGCGGGGCCAACTGACGCGCAGCCATAAATTACGCTCATAAAAACGCTGCAGGTTCCCTCGGGGCGAGCTTAAAGCTGCTGCGGCGAGAGGCGGGCTCAGAATTGGGTTCCGTGCGTAGTACGAGCCTAACCGGAAGTCTCGCTTGACTTCCGGCGGTCGAAGGAGCACCTCCTTTTTATCCTCGGCTCCCTCGGGGTCGCCTAATCGAGCTGCATCGATCGAGCGCGCGCCGGCTCACCCGCGCGAGTAAAAGTCAGTTGAATAATTCCCGGTACAGCTGATGGCAGTTACCACGGCGAGTCATTATGCTCGGGAAAAGAGAGCCGCGCGAATCCTGTAGCCTCTAAAAATTTTATGCAGTTCGGTAGATTAGACGAAGGGACGGTAAAGATCCTTTACGATCGAGCGAACCGCGCTTTCCGCTCGCATTTAATTAGCGCCTTGGCTGACGTTGTTCCTCCGATAATTCTGGGCTTTCAGTGTTTCGTTCGACTACTTAGCTCGCGGCACTGAAGTCGAATTCGCAGCTACTGATAGGTTTCATAAAATCAGTACTTCATCCCTCGAGCACATTCTGCCCGGGTCTTCTTTTTACCTGAAACTATAAATTAATTATTTTTATATTAATAGTCCTTTATACTTACCTTTACGATTTGTGAATAACTTGTGTGATAACCTTGGAATGATATTTTTTATTCGACCTAATATTTGGATGTGAACTGTCAACGTGTATATTTTCACGAGGAAAAAATTCTTTTGTGTACGATGATGCTGGGGATTGTATTTTATGTTGGTGTGTTTATTCCTTCTGACCACCTACGCCGACGAATGAACAGGAGTTTTCTGAACGACGCCTGTGTGCAGGCAATGTGCACGCAGCTCGTCGAACATTGTTGCTGTCGTTTGAGATGCTGCATCGTTATCTCACCCTAATGCAGCGCTGCAAGGAGGGTTGCAGGCCCGCTGGGACAACGTTGCGCTGAACACGGAAACGGTACAGTCACGTATTTTATTCTTTCATTGAAAGTCCTATTTATATGGCTCTATAAAATAAATCTGCGCATAAATAAATCTATTTATCTGCTTGTTAGAAGGAACGAGGAAAATTTCACATTTCCAACGGTACTGTATCTTTTCCGGTCTTTAAACCTGCACTGAGCGTATAACCTCTATACGAGATCAATGTACCCTTACGTTTTATGAGAACTGCGTTACACAGTGGCGTGGGTACGTGTGTTAGACCGCACACAGACGCAAAGTGTACGTGGATGCCTCGCAAAAAATATTGTAAGCCGGTTTTTATGGGCCTGCCACGGAATTATTGTTTATACTGCGTCCATCACAAAAGTGCACACATTTTCTGTACGAATTTAAGGTACTTCGATTAATATAAATAAATTTAAGCTATCAAATTGCTGGACAACGAGCTAAAAATATGAGGACAATTATACGGGGTTGCCTTTTGATTTTGAGGCAACGTTAAAAGTTAAATGAAAAAACAATTAGTTATATCGACGTTATTGAACTCTTTTAATCGTTTTACGGTTTTGAATCACAGCTACTCGTTTTTTCCAGTGATTAGGCCGAAATAAGTTGACATTAAAAATGGAGTATATCAAAACAGGGAGGGGCTTCTATGAGTATCATCCTGAAAGTCTGTTGCGCTGCTCCAGGGTGCATTAACCCCAAGGACACAGCCCGTTATCCCTAGGACCATCTTCACAGAGAGGCCATAGAGCGGCGGTTCAAGGAGCCGCTCTCAAAAGGTCAAAAGTTCGTCCTCTTCGCGTTGGCCCCTCTAAAGCATCTTCGAGAGTGGCCCGTGCTCCTGTCGCCTGGCAACGCTGGTTCGGCCAGAGGACCAAGATAAAAAGGGAAGAGAAAAAAAAAAAAGAAAAGAGAAACGAGGGCTGATCTTAGCTCTCGCACCCTTCGTTCGGCTTTATTTCTGCGCACTACTCGACTCATCGCCGAGCGCTAGGCGCCACCTTAATTGGACCGAGCAATCGTCGAGTTTCCCTCCTTTCTTTGAAGGGTGCCAGTCTTGTGTCCTGACAAACCACCCTCTCCCGCCTTTGAAAACTCTCCTGCCTCCTCCGCGAAACGCCCTTTTTCATCCTTTGAGCCCCTGAAACTTTTAGATGCCCCTCCAGAACGAGGAACGATGAACTCCGTTACCAGAGCTTCAATCCGAAGTTCTTCTACATCGAATAAATGGAAAAATATTTCTACTTTTAAAAGTTAGGTTCTTAATATCCCCCTGGTACGATCAAATCGTTCGAAATTTTGTTCGTAGGCTTCTGGAAACTCAAATGCTAATTTAGGTTAGGTTAGATCTCTTAGGACAACGAGAAAGAGACGGCGCGAAGCGTACAAACTAATCCGTTTAATCCGAAGGCAAGAAGTTCCGTCGTTACGTTAATTTCAACAATATTCTACGCGTCGAAGAAAGTACTTTCGAATAGGAATTATATTTTTCGTTTGTTTAACAAGCGAACACTATATTTTTTACTCTATTTAGAACGTTCCAGAACGATCTGGGACCTAGAAAGTAATCCATTGAATCCAAAGGCAGAAAGTTGTGTCGTTGCAAAAAATTATATTTTAAACCGTCGGAAAATGCAGCAATATTTGGAAATCAGAAAAGTATATTTCTGAAATGTGTACCGTCCGGTGAACAAAATTTTGTTGTAAATATCGCGGTGTACTGTTCGAACGTGTCCGCAGATTTTTTTAGATTCCCGGACGGTAACTCCGATTCATAGTCAGCGAGTTTCGTTCCGCAAAGTCGCATTTCTATTTTATCATTTACCCGATGATCCCGGCGCAGCTTTTCCAATGAAGCTCGTGGCTCTCCGTATGAAACGGCCTTTAACTTCTACCGTCCCGGGTATAAAACCCGAATATCCTTACTCGCAATACATTCTAATACCGCCATTCTACTCGAGGGAAACTTTATACGGGCACACCGACGGTCGCGTACACCCCTGCCGAGCGCGATTGTGTTCGTACTCGATGGCATTCTACCGACGCAAGCTTTTACGATTTACGTGCTGCGCTCCACACTTTACCTGCACGCTCTGTACCTAACGTTATGTCCTCGTAACTTCTACCAGGCGTGTTGATTGTGCTGGCAAAAGGGAGGCAGTTTGGAATTGTCGAAATCTGCAAAGTTCGCCCCTTCACGTATTAATGCCTGTCCCAGAACTCTAAACGGGCTGTTATTTATGGTAATTAATTAATCGGAGGGTTGAAACATTTTTTTCAATTTTTAATATTGCTCCAAGCGGAATTTTATTTTCTGTCCCCGCGGTTTGCAATCCACTTTCCATTCTGTTCCCTCGGCATCACCGTCAGCCTTTGTGGTTTATCGGAGCCTGCGCTTTGCCATTCTCGTGCGACATCCTTGGCATGAGCTCCTGATAGGTTACCCGCCCGTTCCTTTTCTTCGTTCAATGGTACGCACCCGAAACATAATCTACGATTTAATTGTCGAGAAAAAGGTACCCTGACAAATTTCATTTAATTGCCAATTCGGAGAATGTTCTGAACTGGACTATTTTCGTATAGATCACTGAACTTGGAAAATAAATGTTGTGTACTCAGCAAGAGCCCCCCCAATGCTACCGGACTAGTTTAATTGTCAATAAAATGCTACGCTATAAAATTAGTTGTTAACGAAGAGAAACCCGGTACATTTAAGTATTAATGAAAAGCTATCTCGGAAATTTAATTATCAACAACAAGACACCTTATTTTAATTATACGAGAATTTGCCAACTTGCAGAAATGTTTTCAAAAATATTTATTTTGCGTGTAGTAAGTACTAACTAGCCCCTGCGCCACTGGCAGCGAAAGAAAATTACAGAAATCTACAAACTGCATAATGTTATATCACCTGTACATCGTTCTTGATTTTTTAACGCCTACCATTAAATATTCAAGGTTTCGTCAACTTTTCACAATTTACTTTGTTACTTTTGCTGCGACCTAAACGAAACAGAGCAATTTAAACTGTCATCCAACACCATTATACCCCCCTGTAAATGTTGACAACAATCTACTTATTGAACAAGATATTTTGCAAAGGAAACTATATTTTTGGCTCATTTCAGAAATAAATCCTACATTGTTTTTTCTACTCGAATCATACTTTTATCGAACAATTTTCGTACTGGAAACGTTGGAAATGGGTGTCTTCGTGACGATGAACCTCCACCGAGCTTACTATCCTGTGAAACAGGCGCGTATTTCAGTAGTACTCTCCTCGTCAGGAGTGTTCCACAAACACAGATCCTGAGGCAATCAAAAGGATTTCGGTGCGCGGACACCTCGAACCTGTTCCTGACCGCCTGGTACAGCAATCCCGGGTTTTCGAGCAGATTGACAGTTTTTTTTTAAGCTGATGGTCTTGCCGGTATCTCGACAGGCGGGTTTTCTAATATTCGCAATAGCGTCTGCGTTCTAAGGCATGGAAATTACTGCAATTAATTGGGCGACGATGGAACTTTTGTACATTAAAGATTCGATGATATATGAAAGAGGTATGAGCACGTTGTGCAGTCACATGTGCGGGTCGATGATTGTTGATTTAGATTCAGAAAATTTCTATTGTGTTCTTTCTTGTTCATCAATCTTAGACGTCGAATGTTTTTCGTTTTTAGACGTCGATTGAACCCGATCGATGTGTCAAAAGCACTTTCATCGTCCTTCGTACGCCTACACGCAAGCAGGAGTGCATGCTGGGAGTGGAGGACCCCTGTGCGGCTGCGCCTATGCGCGCCGCAAAGTTGACAACCCTCCTGACCCTTCTGAAAAATCCGATTGAATATTTCTTTAAATAATTTCCCTGGTATACAAAGAACAACAATTTGCATACTAATGAGATTGCAAAATAATGAAAATTGAGAAATAATAAGTTTTTGGATTTAGTATGAAACAAAAGAAATCAAAGTTTAAAGTTCACACCATTGGGAGATTAAATAAAATGTAGCCAATATATATCAAATAGTAGGAGCAGATAGGTTAGAAATGAAAATTAGTCGTTAGATAATTAATAGAATTAAATTAGTGAAATGCAGTCATAAAAGATTCGTGCCGAAATTTAAATTGAATCTTATGGGAAAGGCGGTAATAATCATCTGCTCGATAAATTTTCAAACTAGCGCCATTACACGTAGCAGCAAAACGCTCAAATTGATCGACAAACGTTACCGATATACGATAACATACCGTCTAACTGATGCCCCACTCTGTAGATCTATGACACCGACGAGGTACTGTTAAAGACTGCCAGCCCCTGCCACCGACGAGAGATTTTTAAAAACTCTCAAAAGGAGTAGACCAATCACCCAATGTATTTTTTGTCCCACATCCGTGGGGCTCTAGAGCCCCCTTACCATTTTTGTGTCACATCCTACCGTATCGGTCGGAACTAATATTGTGGAACTATTACAGACGAGATGTAGGAATAAGCACCAACGAGATATATCTCGTCGGTGGAATCTCACCTGGGACCCACTTTGAGCCTCGCAGTTTAACACGAGGGCTGGCAGTCTTTCTAAATATCTCGTCGATGATATGGTCTAAGCTTCACGTGGATCTAGTTGCAAAATTTATCGTTCGTCAGCGTAGAGGGCGTATGAAATCTAGTTGTTGTTAACGATGTCGGTATTTCAGATCGTGAGACACGAAACCCCAAATGGTAATTGGTCTACTCATCTACTCCTATACCTCGTCTGTAGTTTATATTAATTATTTATTTTAATAATTCATAGATAGCGCCATCAACCTTATTAAAATTACAAACTTCCGATAGTCGCCGACAGATGGCGCCTAAATTATAATGCGAGATCGCGAACCTCTGAACACGCCATTTTGAAGTGCACTGTCATCGCACGGTACATACAACAAAAATTAACCGCCTATTGAGGTTTAATATATTTATCTAAACAAAACGCGTATAGTGAAAAAATCAATCATGTCGGGAGCAGCACTTTTTGGAAACAATGCATCCCGCAGCAATTTAAAAAACCTAGTCGAATTTAAAGCTGGGAAAATGACTATGAAAGGGAAGATGGTTTATCCAGACACACGAAAGGGACAGATTTACGTTTATCAATCTAACGATTCATTGATGCATTTCTGTTGGAAAGATCGTACTACTGGCTTTGTTGAAGATGTAAGAATATATCATATTTATTTTTTATTTTATTCAGAATTTTTGGTCGTACAAAATTGCCATTCATTAACTTGGTGTACACGTTTGAAATTTATAATTTTTTTCGCGAATAGAACTTTCAATCGTATAAAATTGTGTCATTCATTAACTTTATGTATATTTTTCCAAATTTATAACTTTTCATATTTATTTGTATCACAATCAAGATTTTTAATTGTACAAAATTTTATCATATGCCGACTCTATATTTTTCTGTTGAAGTTTGTAATTTTTAATATAGTATTTATTCTGTTTATATAGGACCTAATTATTTTCCCTGATGATTGTGAGTTTAAACATGTTCCCCAATGTAAAACTGGAAGAGTATACGTTTTAAGGTTCAAAGCGTCTGGCAAAAAGTTCTTCGTTTGGCTGCAGGTAAGATTTGATTCATGTTTCCATGTTACTTAAATTCTGCAGAAAGATAACGAATATTTATTTATTGTTGTATAAAGAAAATTTCTTAGAATAAAATTATAATGCTTAAACACCAACCCTATTTTGCTTGACATTCCGTTTACACCGCAGTCTACTGTCAAGTGAGGAGAGCTATGGGCATAAAACATATGGCCTATCCATAGGGACCGATGTGGAGTTTAATATGTTAATAAGACCTCAGATTAATTTTGTTTAATATATTGATTAATTATTGCCTTACCTTGTAGAGTCTGAAAACAGACAAAGATGAGGAGTACTGCAGAAAGATCAATGAGGTCCTAAACGACCTACCAACCCCAGACACCCAAAGAAGTGGCAATCCGAATGCAGAAGGCGATCTCCAAAATTTACTGAATAATATGTCACAGCAACAGTTAATTCAATTATTCGGCGGAGTAGGCCAAATAGGAGGAATAAGCAATTTATTGGGGACTATGACCAGACCACAGGTTGCTCAGAGCGCTAGAGCTTCTACGACAACTGCATCTAGTGATAGTACAAGGAATACCACTTCAAGACCTGCCACACAAATGATTTCTTCTCCATCGTCAACTGACACGTCCAAGCCAAATGGTGAGTAATTTGTATTACGTGTAAGTTCAAGAATAAAGTATGTTGATTTATGTGAATTTTTATCTAGGTGAGAGTAAACCCGCAACCAAAACACCTGCTCCATCAACAACAGGGACTACTACTAGTAGTAACAACAAAATACAGCTTAGCGATCTTCAGAACTTCTTGTCTGATATTCCACCTGTTCCACCTGTTCCAGTTGTTTCACCTGTTCCCCCTGTTGGAGCAGAAATTTTTGTTCAGGTAATATCCTTTAGTTTCTGAATTATTTGTGTTTAGTATATGTTGTTTCTAGATATTAGATACTAGTGATTTTATGTTTGTTAATGAATTCAATTTGCACATTTGTTTTGTTGTTACTGTCTTATGTTGCTACTGATCTGTTGATCATACGTATAGTCATTTTTTGGCTATAGAGCCAAATATATTTTCGATTCTATTTACTCTCATTGTTCATAATGAACTCTCAGGTCAATGGACTAATGAAAGTAATTATATGTAGTATTATACAACTTAGTATGACACAATGAAGTGTATAGCATTATTCCAATTAGTATTAGAGTAATTTATATATTCAAAATTAAAATCTAAATAAAACATAAAAATTTTAAATTAAAAAATAATTTCAGTTTCGTTTCAAAATTATTAAAAAATTAAATTCCGTCAATAATGGGGTATTAGTCAGCTTATTGTTTTTGTTTCTGTAATGTCACTGTCCAAGGTGTATTTGACCTAACTTTCACTACAATCAGAAAAGATTATTATAGTTATTCTCGTAAAGTCCCAAATGTATTTTAATAATTTAACAATTATTTTTCGTGAAAACACAGCCTGGGAAACCTTATAACATTTTTGTTTTTGCATAAACATGTATTATCTTGTTTATTGATATAGTTTTCTGTGACAATCAAGTAATTTTTTTTTTAGTGCAGAGTATTGTTTTTTGTAGTTGTTATCGTTATCAAGATTAGAATGTGCTCTTGATAAAATACATGGAATAACGCTTAATCTTGACGAGTACTGTGACAGTTTTGACATGGCAGTTATGCCTGTTTTGTAAACAGGCATATAGATACAGTCATTTCTCATCTTTCTGGTTATTAAGTATAACGGAGCAAAGTGTAACACTGATAAATATTTCATATAATACTGTTTATACGTTCTCATTAACATTTATAATTTATTTTTCTATAGTAAGTATTTAAAATTACATTTGATGCTAAATCTTCTAGTTCTCTTCATTACTTTTTGTTTCAAATGACGAATTATTCGGAGAACACAGTTAATAACACTTTCTAACAAATTATGTCCTCATAACATTCTGTGAATTTGTTTTATGTCCCAGAGCCTATGGTACAATCTCTATAATTAAAAGTACACTGTGTAGACTGTGAAAAAATACAATGTCGTAAAACCAATGGACAGAGGCATGGTTTTATCGTTGTTTAACATATTTTTCCACATTAACTTTTCCTGGCTGTCGGAGACACTAGCTCTGCTGAGCAGTTGGGGAAGTTCCTCTGGGATTGTCTGTTGTTTTCGGCCAGCTACAGCGCAGCTTATTGTCCGGCAGAGGGGCGTAGCAACCGAGTTGACCAATGCCATCCGTGCGGCGATCTCTGCCTCTGAAAACCTGGAGAGTGAAATGAGCCCGCACTTACCGCCAGGGGACCAACTGTGTACCACGCTATTGTCTCCCCAGTTCTCCCAGGCGCTATCAATGTTCTGGTCTGCTTTGCAGTCAGGCCAGGCGGGACCTGTCATCCAGCAATTCGGCTTGGGACCAGACGCTGTCAATGCTGCGGCCAGTGGCAATATCGAAGAGTTCGTCAGTGCTCTTGAAACCGAAGCAAAGACTGGCCAAGAGCAAACACAGCAAGGACAGGACGACACTAGTGCTAAACAAGCCTCACCGACAGCTAGTTCTGATAAGAAAGACGATGATGAAGGAATGGCATTAGATTAAGAAATTTAATGAGTCTGATTTCCATCTATATTTTCATTTAGAAGGTATGGACAATGTATTACATTATAATCCACTATGTATAATAAATATTTCTTCGAAAAATAGTATATTTCATTGATATTTTATGCATAGTTTAATATTGTCCTATAATTGTGTGCAATAAAGAAGGTTAACCTTTAGTTGCGGTGCACAAAATACACTGTTGCTGCTGGTTGACGCACTGAGAAGACTCCGTAAATGGTACATCCAGGTCTCTACAATGGTAATGTCCTGACGTACTGTATATTAGTGTCGTTAAACGTAACATTTTGAATGAGAGCGTAGTCGATTCATATTATTTATAGTAAATATGTATATATGAAATGATATAAAAACAATAAAAGTCTTAATAATAATAGTTTAATGATCAAGAAATTGATGAGAAGTATTTTTGTGCCATATTGTACCATTAAAATGAAAAATACGATAACGGCGACGAGGTGATGTATAATTAAATTTTGTTCTGTTATGTTAGTTCATAGTATACTTCAGAGTAGATTTCACGAATGAAGTGCAAAATATTTCCAAAATTGAAATTTCGATTTTTCTTCTCTCTCTCTCTTTCAAATTAAAGTAGCTTGTATAAAAATGAAGCATTTATATTTTCAAAAATGATATACATTTCTTAAAAGATGTATAAATAATTTTTTTTCTGTGCTGAAATTGACTTAAAATTGAATAACCTGTTAAAAAACTCTTGATCGAATATCTATGTAAGTTGATTATACATTGTGAGGATTTTCAAATCTACCAAATCGAAATTTCATTCAAACCCGTGATATACATATACATATATATGCCTTTGTTTGTAAACAAGAGCCCCATAATATTTACTAGCTACAATCCTGGGTCTTCACGCATGCGCACAGTTCAACGAATCGAACAAGTAGGGGGGAGGGGGCACCTTTTTGCGGATGCCGATCACTGGTTTAGTAAATGTTAAAGATTGCCCGGTGAATTTAGTCGAACTCTCATCGTATTCCTCGTATATTAAACGCGAAAGTGTGGTGGAAAAATTTTCCAACAAAATCCACTACTTATAACAATCAGTGTCATCATCACATAAACGCGGGTATCGAGATAATAATATTGTTGTGATTGCTGTTGTGAAGGGGTTTGTGTCGTTGATTTCTCTCAAATTTTCACCAATATTTCACCGCATCATTTACAATACTGCAATATTACGAAAACTTTCGCTGTAAAAATATTTTCGAATATTTTGTTTTCTATATATTTGGTATTTCTTTACTTTCAACATGATATTGAAAGAGTGACGCAGTAAAAGCGAACACAAATATTTGAGTTAGGCTTCTTGTTCTGGCTTATTCTTATATTCGTAAGAAAATATTTGATATTCTATAAAACTATTGAAATATCGAAAGAGAAAAATACATTTCATAGATGTTTATCAATAGTATTTTAATCGCATTTAAAGCAAAATATTAAATATAACAATTGTAGACAGTTGTTTATGAAACGAAATTATTGTTTATATTATTTCATCAATCAGAAGCTACTAAAAACGGTTTTAAATCACTTTGTTGTTATATTTATGATAAAATCATTAATTGTTATTGTATAAATTGGAAAATTTATGTTGTTTGTGTCCATATGGATTGACAGAAGAACAATTTCAGTCACGTATTACAACAATACAAAAAAGAAAAACGGAAGATTGACAAAATAGGGAATTCACATACATATTTACATGCTTGCTTGGGTAGACAAAAGTGTAAACATTCGAGATTGTTTATATTTTGATTAGTAAATCGATATTTATATGGTATTCGATAAGAATAAATATATAGAATAAAGAATTTGATTGATAAATAGCAATATCATGATCTGATCGACTTTATGGCTATATGTCGCATTAAATTGTTTGACATAACCTATAAAGTGACTCGCTTGGAATCCATTTTAAGTGTCAGATGAATAAATTACAAAACAAACATTCAGTACTCCTCGAATATCGCGGTTCCGATTATATGTGGATTTTTTGGTTGGAAACTTTCAATATTTATTTCAAGTCGATTTATATATTTAGCATACCTGTCTAATTTTCTTTATCGTGGTAAATAAGAAAAGTAAAAGTTATAGTGATTCATTTCTGTTTAAACAATACATAGTGTAAATACATATAATATATACATAAAAATGTTTATATTATTGAGTCACTATAGCTAGTTGCAAAAGTATTCGGCCATATTAAATGTTAAACATATTTTATATAGAATTATGTATTTTTAAATGAAACGTAAATCAAACTTTATTTTTGGCGAACATTTATTAGTTTATTTCGCTAGAGTTTGTTATTTATAATTTGTTATTTATAGTGTGTGTGAAATAAATTGATTACATTTCACACGCACATACACGTATTATAATAACTTTTACTTTTCTTATTTGTTATGATAAAGAAAATTGTATAAGCATGCTAAGTATGTAAATTTATTTGAAATGAATGTTAAAATCATTTAAGATATTAAATATTTGTATAAATATACGTACGTTAAAAGAATATGAATTTATTTCAATTTTGCGGCCTCCCTAACCCTTACATTATTCGAGGGAACACTGCACTTCATGCAATTGTACGATGCACAAACTACCAAATTGCATAAAATTGAAAATATTCTTCTTCTATTATGACAATTAATTAAATAAAAATAGTGGTAATCGACTTGATTATTTTAAAAACGGTATTCCATCATGTACATTTTCTCCAACTACACAGGGAAATCATATTTTAGAACAAATATGCTTTAATTCATTTAAATTATGCTATCATGCAGTATATTTATTCCTATAATATTGCAATATTGTTTAGTCGTAAAAAGTACTGAGAATATTCCAGAAATATAGCAAAAAATGTTACTAGTTTTTAAAATATTTTAAGTAACTTTTTCGTATTGTAGTCATGAGGAGCGATACTCTTTTGTTTCAAGGTCATTCTTAGTTTTTAAAGTACAGCACTCTCTCCCAATAGTTCTCCTTCTCCTTTATCGCATTCGAACGGTTGCCCCACTACTGAACAAGCATGATCGCGTTCGAATGTCAAAAGCGGCTTTTGCAATTTTAATACGTTCAATACATATAAAAAATGATGCAGTCTGTCACAGTAATACGTATTGGAACACATGAAAAGACGATAACTGATTTTTTTTTAGAAGTTAGAATAATTAGTTTAGTACATGACTTTGCTGAAATTTTCAAAACATGTAATTAATACAAGTCTACAAAATGTATTTTTAAAATTTTCAATATAGGCCCACATAAAACAGCTATAAAAAGCAACTTTTAGTACTTTCTTTGCAATTTTGACCAATTGCAATTTTCTCAAAATTCCTTCTTCACATCATGTAGTAAACTGATTGTTCTAACTTCTAAAAAAAAAAAACCATCCAAGTTATATGGTCCAATATTAAAAAAGTTAGTGTCTTTTTAAATGTGTCCCAATATTACTATGACAGACTGTATGCATTTTTTGTTATGGTACATATATATTTTATTCAGATAACGAATTAATTACATATTTACAAATAAATATCAAACAATTAATGCAAATGACCACATTTGTGCTCAAGGAAGCCCCTCGAACTGTTCATTTTGTGGAAAAATATTCCCCTACAACCCTGTACACCGAACTATTGGGAAAGAGTAGTGTAATGCTAAATTTTTTTGTAACCAAAGTTATTATGAGCTATGTTAAACAATAGTATTAGTTGTTACTAATTACATTATCCACAATGCTAGTTGCGAAATAAATGAAAAAATTAGAAGTGACCTTGAATTCTTAAAATTATTTAGAAACATAAACCCTTTCACAAATGAATTATTTATATGATAAATATTATTTTCAATACAATTTCTTATCTTATTTCTTTTTTCCGAAGAAACGCAATTATAATAAATAAAAAGAGATATGAACTCTCCGAACTTTATCGCTGACATGGATAAACACAACTACTAACATAAAAGATTCCCTCTACACAATGTACATTCCCAATTAAAGTGGTAGATAAAAGACTACTTACGTGAAAAGGTAGCATCGTAGTGAAGTTCTCGTGCTAAAAACTTAGAAAATAAGATCAGAACAATGTTTGTGTGAAATTAAGTACAGTGCAGTTATTGATTTCTCGTAATCTATCTTAGTGGCTTCAAAAAAAGGTGAGTTTGTTTAATAATTACTATGTTATGTTTACAGAAAACTGGGTAAGTTTGTATGGAGACATTTTCAACAACAGAATTGCATGTAACTAATAACAGTTACAGCTAGCTGTGTAGAATTATAGTTGACTTACTTCATGAATTATAATTACAACGTATTTCAATTATAATGCAGTTGGTAATTGCTGTTTGAAGTACAATTACAAAGTGCAACATAAATAATCAAATAAAAATTATGAGTTACACTATAATTTTATTACATTATAGTTCTAGGCTCATGACTATAGTAATTAACAATTCAATCAACTGAAAATTTTTTAATTATTTAATAGAATTACGACACGATAGAGGCACAATGTAAATAAATTACCTAATTTAGTTAATTCAATTAACACAACAGTTTAACTAACAGCTTATCATTTATAAGCGAAAAAACTAAAATTGACGAATCGTTATTTAATTTTGTAAAGACAATATATCACACATTATCACAACTTTTCTGTTTATTATTTATTCATTATTAATTTTTTTTTATATAATTTTGATTACATCAAAGATATAAATTGTGTAATGCTTATGAAAATTGTGTAAATATAATGAATCGTATAGAGTCCAATTACGATTAGTCTGCAATGTAAAGGCCAAATTGTACGATTTCATATTCATGGTATAAATAATTTTGGTATGTACAGTTCTAATATTGGTTGCTGTTGGGAATAGTGCAATGAAGTGCTTTAGGCACTTGAAGCTATTCCTATGGGTGTTTACATAGATATTTTTCCATTGAAGTTATTAAGACGTGCAGACAAATCTATCATATCATCTATATATAACAGTACCGTGTAAACATAATTTACTAAATATAAGTAATGATTGATGCATATGAATGAAAAATACATTTTCGAGAAAACAATTTACATCTATTCCACGGGCGTTAATGTTATAAATCTCGAAAGAATGAACGTGACTAAAAATGTGCCTGCTACGAAACAGGCAACAAAAATATACCACGTTTCCTCGTCAAAGACATCCGTAAATGCTGGAACGTGATTATAGAGAGTGTCGATAAGTTTCATATTGTAATTTTTACTGTTGGTAGTATAGCTAGCCATTTTAAAGGCAGGTTTTTTCGTTCTAGCGGATTAAGGAAAAGAAAAGTAATCGAACAATGAAATTTTATTGTGAGAGAAAAAAGTCAATACTTTAGTCTCAACAAAAATAATTTTAAATGCTTGTCAATTTTCTTTCTTCCTCTTACTGTGTACTTAGAACATGCTTTTCCAATGCCTGTATCATTTCCAAGTCTCTTATACAAATTGGCAATGTAGGTTCAATTTTTCTTTGGTATTCTATGGATAAAGAGGAAAGAAGAAAACTGGATTCAAGCTTCAAATTAACGATATTTTATTCTATAAACACTATATTTATATCAAATTAAATTGTTAGCTTGCCAATTAACTTATGAGTTGTTAGATTGCCAATAAACTTATAAAAATACTCCTCTATGTTTGGATTCTCGTTTAATTTTAACTCTTTTCTTTCGCTTCTTCTTTTTCTCGTTGTCGTCAGCTGTTTTTTCACTTCCAGTTTCAGGATCAGGTGTTGATAATGGTGTGATGTGTTTGTTGTAAAGTTCCAAAATATTCAGAGACGTCAAGTTTGCACTTTTGACTACCACATTATCACCTGATACTGGAAGATAGAAACGCAAGAATATGTAAATTTTTTAAAAAGAAAATCCATCTGCAGAAATTTTGAACGATCTTACTTAACACAAAATAATCATTTCCTTTAGTTTTCTTTTTGAACTATTACTATATTTTGTTATCGAAATTTTCGTAAAATCACTGTTTACGTGTAAGAATATTTAACAAATAATTGTTCATAAAGAAGAGAGTGTAATACTTACATAACTTGAATGTAACTACGGGGTCAGACAAATCTGAAACTATTTCTGGTTTCACAATGCAACGTGGGTTTGTTGCAATGATCTTCGGAGTTGTAATGTGAAAGAAAAAGTCTCTGCAAACATAATTCAAAACATGTAATTCATCTAATTTATTACACACTGTTAATTTTTATGAAAAACACATTTATCTCATATTCAAAAATTGCTTAATAGTTAATTTCTATGGTTTCAGACAAAATGACGAAAATGGCGCAAATGGAGCAACAACTACCACTTCAGATGCCAGATTTGAGTTCTCTGCGCATCAGTACCGCTGTGTCTATGCTAGGCAAAGCTTATGGTACTGGACAATGCAGAGGTAAGTTTGATTTATAAACTGATTAGAGATTACTAAATTTTTAGAATAAATATATTTTTGCAAAGGGATAGAAGCAAAGTGCAATCATTTAATTTATAATAAATTGATAAAAAAATATATAAAATACATCATGTCTACACAAAAATAGTTTAGAAGACAATAAAAGAGGTTTTATTAACAAGCTGAGTTAATACATGCAGATACAGTACAATTAAAGGGACTGTGTTATACTCAGCTATCCGAAATAACAACTATAAAATTTTTGTTTGAGTTGTAAACCAATTTTTTAATGTTACGTAGCAAAATACTTGATTCAACGTTAAGCTGATTTGTATGCTACAACTGCAGATGTGTTTGTAAGCATACAAAGGAGATAGAACCTTAATTATCTGAATTTTTGATATCTGAATTCTAGACTATTAGAATACATCTTACGACTGTTCTGTTATCCAAACACCCCTAGTCAATTTTGATAAGTTTACATAACTGTATATAGATCAATAACTTATTTAAATATATTTTCAATAGAAATTTTAGCTTCTCTATTAGTATTTCCTAGAACACTTCAGTTTAAACAATAATAACAAATTAACAAACAGTTTTAGGATATAAAATAAAGTACTTTAAATTGCACATAGCAAATATGCAACCAAAAAATCTGGAATTTATAAAAATCTAATAGAAATGTTGTAGATTAACGTTTACAATATGAAAAATGAACTGTACCTGATTGCGCGAATATCACAACGAAATAATTTACGTTTAATAACGATCTCTTTTCTTCTTTTTATTACGAGATTACTTATACTTTCCGCGAATTATCCCGTAATTTCTCTGACTTTATTTTCTAATGGTTAATTATGTGTCCCATAAAAATGAAGTGTAAAACATAGAGGGAGATAAAGCCGCGTAAAGGGCTCCACCCATGAACAATGCTGGTTCAAACGATTGAAATGCTTCTAAAAATATGAACGTGAACGTCGTCTGCTGGCCACTAGAACTTACATACTGCGCATGCGCGCGGTATTGACGTCATCGGATAGTAACCAAACCTCTCTTGATAAGCAATTATTATTTCAAAACAAGATCTCGAAAGTAACCACTACGTTATTTCTCGAAACAATATATTTTCCTAACCTAACTTACAATATATCATTTAATGAATTTTCTCGAAAGCTAGTGAAATACAATTTTCAGACCGTTCTTTACACATAATAGACCGTAAATTATGTAACGTTGATTAAAAAATCGAAATGTACATTTAAATTGTCTATATCCGACAGAAATTACTTAGATAAATAAAATTCGGATGAACTAACCTCGTTTGCACAGCATTAGGATTGAAGGCATCGAATTTTATAATGACTGATTTTACGGGTTTTAAAGTGAGAGTCCTTAAATGTTTTGCAATTGCACTTATGATTCCTTTCGAACGTGTACGGCTTCCATTAAAAGGCAGCGACATTTCGGAAATCTTGCACGCAATCGCGTGTCATGCACAGAACATTCTCGCAGAGGCGAAGCTAGTGGAATTATTTTCACTACGCATGCGCACGCAAGTGGGTCTCTGAACGTCGCTAAGAAACTCGATATTTCAATGCGCATGCGTACCTACGAGTCTGTGTTTATTTTTCAATGCTATTTTACGAGAATATACCGACGTATTCTATTCATAATTTTGAATGTCGATACAAAATCGATGTTTTAAATATGTCTAAACGTTCAGCTGCACACGTGACATAATAAACATAATATTTGGGGACTATTCGCTTTATGAAATTGTGTATTTATTATAGAATGTACTATGGTTCAAATGCTCCGCGCTACCCGTTTCTAATAGTCGACAAAAGTTTCACGTCTTACTGTCAAATTATAGAAAAGTTACAAAAAATGATGATTTTGAAACAATTAAATGTACGGCACAAACATCTATTGTTGATACTGTAGAAATTTTACGGATATAGTTTTGTATATTTTAAAATGTATCTTTTGAAAATTAAAAAATTGTAATGCATAACCCGATAATGCACCACAGCGCCAAATATATCTAGCGTCAGTTTTATTTCTCGCGCGCCGATTGGTCGAGCTAGGACCAATCGGAGTCGAGTTGGTAGCAGCCATTGCAGAAGATAGTCTCGTTTGCAGTGTGTCGTGTGGTCAGTGGGTTTTGTGTTAAATTTTTTACTTATTTATTAGTGGTTATCTGGTATTTTTCATCGTCAACAGTAAAAATGCATCCTGTAGGACGGCGTGAGTATTGCTATTCACTAATTTTCTCTCGTAATACCTAAATATATCACATAATACATTCTCTTGCACTTGTCTAAGCCAGAAAAAGTGTCTGAGGCAGTTCTGGCCCTTTGTTCCTATTTGATTACTATAGAGCAATGAAAATTCATCCGAATTATGCACCTATTAATAACTCCCACATTTAATCAATCGAAAATGATAAAATTGAAAAGAAATTTTCAGAAGGTCTCGAACAATTCTCGATTAGTAGGCTCACTGTTTCGTCACGTTTCATCCGTCAGAATATGGATAACGTGTGATTTAAAATTAACCAGATATTAGAAAATTAAAGTCAAGTCTAATGTCGAAATATCAGAAGTAGCTTTTATAAATTTATTTTCATATATTTTCAGGATCACTAAAAGATTGTACCTCGATTATTCGCTGTAGGGTTAAAGCTTCAATACCTCTGTAAATTAGATTTTTTTAGGCGTAACAAATTCCATATATTATTTTTCCTCTTACATCGATGCAGTTTTTTTAATTCTTATAACTTTTTCCTTAGTTCGTATTTGTTCGGAAAACTATAAATTGATCGAACTGTTGAATATTAGCAAGTAATTTTTGTTGTTGTTCAAGCAATTTAATTCTTCTCGAGTTATTTCAACAATATTAAATTTATTCGAATCTTTAACTTCCTTTCGATGCAGTTATTTATTAAAAAAATGTTGTCTAAAGTTTTTAAGCTTCCTGAAAATAATTCAAATTATTTAAATGTCAGTTTTAAGGACAAAATTCGATTCTATCTAGTTCTATAAAATGAGCCACAGGTTCTTAACTACAAACATAAACAAGAAAAATTGTACAAATGTACATTCTGAAACTTTGTTAAACAATTGTAATATTTTCAATCATATAGTTGTATCTCTACCCATGAATCTAACTTTCTTTAAAGAATTCATAACATGAAAATGAATATATATATATTTTTTTTTATAAAACTTAATAATACCTCAAATAAAAATACAATACTGCAGAATTATTACATTTCTTTTTCGTTTATTCTTAGCTGCTGTGCTCGATGATCAATTAATATGTAAGACTTCAAAGATTAAACTCGAACAGTTTATTAAACATAGTTTTAATTCAATTGTGCAAAATTCTGATTTCGTTGTTTTTGCAGCTCCCCAACCTGGATCTTCAGCGAGTACTTCAGTTGGAGGAGGATCAGAAGCCACTGGGAACAATGTTGCGGCTTCCAGTTCTCTGGGACTTGTTCCCATACAGCAGACACACACACCTCCGCAACCTCCTGAACTGCCAAGTAAGCGTTTCATTATTCAAAAAAACTTCTACAAAACTGGCACGATTGATGTATCGGATTGTCGATGTCAGTTGTCTTTATTTTAAATCAAAAGAGATGCTGCAACTTATAGTTGTATGGCCTATCCTGGGCATATAATTAGAAATATTAATTTTACAGTGTTTTCATGTCCTCGGAGACCAGATATAGGACGTGAAGGCAGAACAATCAATTTAAGGGCCAATCACTTCCAAATTACTATGCCACGTGGTTATGTACATCATTATGATATTAATATTCAACCTGATAAATGTCCTCGTAAAGTTAATAGAGAAATTATAGAAACAATGGTTCATGCGAATGGTAAACTGTTTGGAACTCTCAAGCCTGTGTTTGATGGGAGAAATAATTTATATACGAGAGATCCCATACTTATTGGTAATGACAAAGTAGAATTAGAGGTAATTATAGCCCTTAAAGAAATGAATACACCTATGTTATTGTTATAATTATTTTTTCTTCTTACTAATTATTGTTTTTATAGGTTACACTACCTGGTGAGGGTAAAGACAGAGTTTTCAAAGTGTTTATAAAATGGCTGGCTCAAGTTTCGCTGTTCGCTTTAGAAGAAGCTTTAGAAGGACGTACAAGACAGATTCCATATGACGCTATACTTGCTTTAGATGTTGTAATGAGGCATTTACCATCTATGACGTATACTCCAGTAGGTAGATCATTTTTCAGTACGCCAGATGGGTATTATCATCCGTTGGGAGGAGGCAGAGAGGTCTGGTTCGGTTTCCATCAGTCTGTTCGACCATCGCAATGGAAAATGATGCTGAACATTGATGGTATGTTACAGTTTAATAGAGTAATTGAAATTTTATTGGTTGAAAATATTACAGGATTTGATTTGATTGTGTGTGTAATTGATATTATTTCATTACCTAAATTACTCATCACACATATTTTTTTATTGAAGTATCCGCAACTGCATTCTACAAAGCACAACCAGTCATAGAATTCATGTGTGAAGTGCTAGATATTCGGGACATAAATGAACAAAAGAAGCCCCTCACAGATTCCCAACGTGTGAAGTTCACAAAAGAGATCAAGGGTCTCAAAATCGAGATTACACATTGCGGATCGATGAGACGGAAGTATAGAGTGTGCAATGTCACTCGCAAACCTGCCCAAATGCAGTCGTAAGTATGCATAAAGATGATCGAATTGTTACTCAGAATACATTTTAATGTTCTGAAAATTTCAGATTCCCTCTACAATTGGAAAATGGGCAAACAGTCGAGTGCACTGTTGCAAAGTACTTCTTAGACAAGTATAAAATAAAGCTACGTTATCCTCATCTCCCTTGCCTACAAGTTGGACAAGAACACAAGCATACGTACCTGCCACTTGAGGTTCGTTCAGTATATTTTTAATGATGTGTATTGCTTATGTGGGATATGGCATGTGTGTGGTAATGTTTAAAAATGTATTTTTTAGGTCTGTAACATTGTTGCTGGACAACGTTGCATCAAGAAATTGACCGACATGCAGACGTCCACTATGATTAAAGCAACAGCCCGTTCTGCCCCTGATCGCGAACGAGAAATAAATAATTTGGTGAAAAGGGCCGACTTCAATAATGATTCATACGTACAAGAATTCGGTCTGGCGATATCGAACAGTATGGTGGAAGTCAGAGGACGCATTTTAGCCCCGCCCAAGCTACAGTATGGAGGGCGCGTAAGTTCCCTCAGTGGACAGGTGAGAGACTTCCAACTGAATCAGTCAGGTCTAGCCAAATCCCACATTTCCAGAGGCTCTTGTATTATTTTTGGAAGGGATATGTTTCTTTTCAATACTCCACCATACATCATCACTCACTATTTGGTCTATGTAACTTTAATCAAACTCTATTCTTTTTGCATTTGTCTCATTAGATTTAGTAATCTTTTAAAGAAATTATGCTGTAGAAAATTCTTAGTGATTTTGTTCGACTGATCCAGGAGGAAACCTACTTTGGAAAGGCTTTACTTGATCCTTGAAAATATCGAGAAATATTAATTATACTCTACAGCTTCCACTTATTGCAACAATTTTTTTGGAAAATGTATATATTCGTTCAGTGATATTCGATTTGAATTGTATAGAGACGCGTAGTAGAAATTAATTAGATGAAACTTTTGCATCGTGAAGTTGCGGAAATAATATGGAACATTGTTTACTAATTATCAGAAAATTTGAAGCGTTTCTTTAGACGTCAAGACTAGAAATCTAAATGCAACGAATGGACATGTAAAGGTTCGTTCTGGACATTAATATCTGGAGCTTTCACAGAAGTCTGCAAGATACTATGATTGAGTGGATAAGTATACAGAAGCCATGAAATATCTTTAAGAGGAGTCGAAGTATGAGTCGAAGTATGAGTCGTGTCTTTACCCATGTTTGGTTTTTGCATTTCTTTTAATTTTTGCTGTGAGAAAACGGAATTTTTAAAAAAATGTATATGATAACATAAGAACGCTGCAATCTTTCCCAAAACAATAATACATTTGGCCTTAACTTTTTTCTATTTGAAATGCATTCGAAGAAATCAGTAAAGTAAAAAAGTTACCTAATGAATGTATGGGTTCTAGACCTGGTTGATTTTGATATTTGGGCTGTTAATGTAATGACCGTTTCACTTACTTTCCTCGAGTTATCAACAAATTAAACAGTGTATGACTTGAGAGTAGAAATTTAGAGAAAGAGTTACGATTTTTGTTAACCCTCGGTCGGTACAATATAATTTTGTTTGAATACGTCCTGAATAAACTTACACAGGCTACGCAGATCCAAATATGTTCTCAATTTGTCCCTGAAACAAAACAAAACCGAAGCAAATAGGGACAGGACTAAACTTTCGAAAAGGTCCATGCTCCGAATTGGATGGAATTTTGGAAATAGGTTCTTTTTCGACTAAAATAATGATTGCGAGAAGGATTTTTGGCGTCTTGACAAATTTTTTTTACCAATTTAATGTCATTCATACTCATTTGTATAATGGGTAAACTTTTTAAAACAAATAATCACTGTGTTTATGCATCCTTCGGTCTGCATAGAAAGTCGTCTATTGTTATAGGGGAGGGGAGGCAGCCTCCCCAAACCCCCTCCTCGCCTTCTACTAACTCAAACATACTCCGATTTCTCTTTCTTGATATTCGAATTCCAAAAATGACGGAATCATAATAAAAGTAACGTCCCTCAGGCGACAGAAATTGCAATGACCGAAATTACAGGCTTGGCTTAGGTTCTTCGAGAGATTTTATTAATCTGCAGAATATACACATTTGATGACTTCTATTAACTGCGAAAATGGATCTGTTCCACTTTCTTTCACCTCGTAACGTCATATAAAAACTCATACATGCGGTCAATATGGGTATCTTCCCTAATCAGCGTGTTTTACAACTTTACAGTCTAAAAAGGGTCTTTTAAAAGATTTACCCTTTATACTACACAGTGACAGTAAGGTAAGGAATGACATTAAATTGGTAAAAACAATTTTTTCAAAAATCCTTCTCGCAATCATCATTTTAGTCGAAAAGGATCATATTTCCAAAATTTTCGGAAGTTTAGCCGAATATTATTTGATAATCGTTCGATCCGAGCTTTACGAGGACTTACAGCAGGCTACATAGTTCAAATATGTTTCCGTTTTGTCACCGAAAAGAAATTCAATTCTCAATTTACTGTGATCTTTCGATAATGTATTTCAGATACGTGCATTTAATATTTATTAGGTCAAAATCATCCAGACGATTAATTACAAACTTACAATGATTTGCAACTACTATTTTCCACATAACGCCCTAATTAATCATCAAACGCTTTATCTTAGACAGTCAAATGTGTTATTGTTAAAACCAGAAACATAGTTTCACCAGTGAAAAACAACTCTATAACAATCTCGATTTCATAATGCGAAGCTGCGAGCTCAGTGACGAGTAACAGTGTAACATACTTGTCAGGACAAATCCAAATGGAGTCAGTATTTGCTGGCCGAGGGTCAACACAATTTGCATTACTTTCACAGTCCAATATCACCTACTATTCCCTGATGATGCCAGTCCATTCCATGCAGCGGTCGAACACAGATAATTGCCACAACTTCCGTTTGCTCTTACATAGCTTTTACGAAGGCTGTTAAAGTTTTTAACGAATTTTTCTTCGCTTCCGAATGAGAGAAAAAGGAAGCAGCGTGGACTGCATGGACTGTGCGAAACACTGGCGCATCTACCTTGTTTATTTGTTCTACTCTAAACGACACTATACGCCACACAGTGACCTGTATACGCATATATATATATATGTTTATTTCTCTTTTCTGCTAAAGACAAAACAGCAAGCTTTGCCTATTCAAGGTGTATGGGACATGCGTGGCAAGCAATTCTTTACGGGTATCGAAATCAGAGTCTGGGCAATTGCTTGCTTCGCACCGCAGAGAACCGTGCGTGAAGACGCACTGAGAATGTTCATAGCGCAGCTGCAGAGAATAAGCAACGACGCTGGCATGCCGATCGTTGGCCAGCCATGCTTCTGTAAATATGCCACTGGGCCCGATCAGGTGGAACCCATGTTCAAATACCTGAAAATGACGTTCGCGTCGTTGCAGCTTGTGTGTGTCATACTGCCTGGGAAAACACCTGTCTATGGTAATTAACATTAACTTGAAATTTCAACTTCAAGCAGAGCTTGAATTATACAAAGGTTCTTATGAAGAACCTTCATTTCGAATAACTGTTACAAAGAACCAAAATTTCTGCCTATCAAAAAATTCCATTTCGTTTACAGCTGAGGTGAAGAGGGTGGGAGACACGCTGCTGGGCATGGCGACGCAGTGTGTGCAGGCAAAGAATGTCAACAAGACATCGCCTCAGACACTATCCAATCTATGTCTGAAGATCAATGTGAAACTGGGTGGTATTAATAATATTTTGGTGCCCGGAATCAGACCGAAAGTGTTTGACGAGCCTGTCATATTCTTCGGAGCTGATGTAACCCATCCTCCTGCTGGGGACAACAAGAAACCCAGCATCGCTGCAGTAGTCGCCAGCATGGATGGTCACCCATCTCGATACGCAGCCACCGTAAGGGTCCAGCAACACAGGCAAGAGATTATTCAAGAGCTCAGCTCGATGGTTAGGTGAGTAAAGTGATTTAACTTCAGTTATCAAGGTTATCGTGGTTGTACTGGTTAGAGATGCGCGAGAACCCGAATATGCTCGAAAATCGATTTATTCGAGAATCCCAAAATTTTCGAGAACCCGTTTTGATCCCGAATAATATTCACGACCCGACTTGACCGAGCATTTTCGGGTTGTCGCACACTTCTAGTAATTGTGGTTTGTGATTGTTCACGTGTGTTTTTGTTTTGCAGGGAGCTTCTTATTAGGTTTTACAAAAGCACCGGAGGGTATAAACCCCATAGAATAATTCTATATCGGGATGGTGTTTCGGAGGGACAGTTTCTGCATGTGCTGCAGCACGAGTTAACTGCTATTCGCGAGGCTTGTATGAAGCTTGAGGATGATTATAAGCCTGGGGTCACGTTTATCGTAGTACAAAAGAGACATCACACTCGCCTTTTCTGTGCAGAGAAGAGGGAGCAGAGTGGCAGGAGTGGTAACATTCCTGCAGGGACAACAGTTGATATTTGTATCACTCATCCGACTGAATTCGACTTTTATCTGTGTAGTCACCAGGGCATTCAGGTAAATTTTTCATCCATTCGAATTTTAATTTTGTAGGAAGAATATTTGAAGTTCAAAATTTGAGAATTTTTTTTATTGAAATACGGTTGATTCTTGTTTCGAACTATTCTATGTACTCTATTTAATGGCTACTGGTAACCAAAATAATTTTAGACATTTATGAAATTTGTTAATTAAATGTATCAACTCTTATACCATAACTTTTAAATTTTGTCTCATAATAATTATGATATCTGTTTTCTTTTTTTAACATTGTAAGTATTTAAACAACGCTGGAAGAGGGAAAAACATTTTGCAATTTATTTTGAAAATGAAGGGTCTGCGATGTGCGATTAAGTAAAACTATGTAAATAATATTTGACTTCTTTTTTTTTTATAGGGAACCTCACGGCCGTCACACTACCATGTCCTCTGGGACGACAACCACTTCGAAAGCGATGAATTACAATCTCTTACGTATCAATTGTGTCATACGTATGTTAGGTGTACGAGGTCTGTTAGTATACCTGCACCAGCATATTATGCTCATCTTGTAGCATTCCGAGCCAGATATCATTTGGTAGAAAAGGAACACGACAGGTAAGTGCAATATTTCGCTCTCAGATAAGACAAAATTTATTTTTATTTGTAGGTAACAATTCATCAGTCAGAAAAATTGTCTTTCCAAGATACAAAAACTTCTAAATATACTCTGTGCATTTATCAGGAGTACAGAAATGATACAAATTTACAGTGTTTCAAGTCCAACACCTTGAATATCTCGCTTATAAAACAGGTTACATATACTTATGAATTTTTATTTTGGAAACTATTTGTCGGACTGAGTTGACCCACTTCTTTTTACCTTAATTTGGAAGGTTTATTCCATGGTTAAACAATTTGTGTGCCGAAAAATTAATTTTGTAATGTTACTTTGGTAATCTTTGGTAATGGGTAACAATAGCATACAGTACAATATCAGAAAACATAAATGATCTTGAAATAAGCCTGACCCTGAGAAAAATAACACTGTTCAACAAAATTAAACGTTTTTCCTTAATGTACTTCGTCTTGATGTACTTATGTCTTAATTATGTACTTCGATCAATAAAATCGATAAAAATAGTCCCATTTACATAGTGTTTGGACTTATTTTAATCGGAAGAATCTTGAATGTCCATTGGTATTACAATTATAAAGATAAGACAACAATTACTGAAAATAAAATTTTCCAGTCACCGCATTGCTGCGGTCAATTTTCTTTATTAAGCATTTCCACAATGAAATGTGAATATAACTCGTATTTTTATAATCTTTTGTAATGATTGGCACCCAAAAAGGCAAAAAAAAATGTATTTAATTAAGCATAGTAAGCAAAGACATACTTGAGTGGTACCAACGTCGACTACGCATAGCGACGGCCCTGGCGAGTCGCGAAAAAGCTGCAATGGCCGTCTGGCGCGAACGCGTCGCGCACACGCTGTCAATTAACATTTTTTGATCCTCCTCGTACATTAAGGGAACCAAATACTTCTCGTAAATGGTTTCTTTACCCGAAATGTCTGTAAAATGCATTCCTGTATAGTAAATTCCTGCTACATAAAGGATTTTTCACATAAATACAAAAATAGAGCGTACAAAGTACCCGCGTCGGCACATTTTCAAACTTTAACAACCATTTACAACTATTAGGAAGTACATAAAAATATAATTGACTATATGAATATGTAGAGGAGAGTCCCCTCTATCTCTTGACTCAAATTTGAACTTTCTCGCGTATTTAGTTTTTGCGTAACACGTCGTTTCGTATCAAAATCGGGCATTTTTACAAAAACCAAAATTTTTCGAAAACGTTGCGTGATGGAGCAATTCTACTTTCAGATTCGGTTTTAGGATGACAAAGTGTATAAGAATCACCCAACAGGTATTGCAAAATTTTTTTGGTGTTGGACAGTGTAATTTGTTACAATACATATTCGCCTTTTTAAACCTAATAATTTTTTATTCTGATACTTTCTTGTATTATCAATAATAAGCGAGATATTTGCGATAATGAAGCCAGTTGGGACCTTCTGTAGATTCAATTATTTAAACTATTTACTGTTTATGTTTTAGCGGGGAAGGTTCCCACCAATCAGGCTGCAGTGAAGACAGAACACCGGGTGCAATGGCAAGAGCTATCACAGTTCACGCGAACACAAAACGGGTTATGTACTTTGCATAATTTCTTTTCTTTCTTTTTTCGTTTTATTTTCACAAACACACATGCAAAGTATATCATAAAATAGTTTAACCGTCATATCTTGCATGTGGAAATTTCCTAGACTGCTTGAATGCTAGATGATCGCCTCACGTGACCAATTTTTACGTTAAACTGAAGCAAGGTCTACCCAAAACCCAATCGAAATAATCTTATATCAAATTTTCTTCTTCTTCTCCTCCTCCTCCTCCTCCTCTCTTTCTCACTCTCTCTATCTCTCTATCTCTCTCTGGGTTCTGGTCAGACTTTTCACTTTTAATATTTTACGGAGTAAAAGAGGTGCTTTTAGTTAATCATGTTTCCAATTAGACTAAGACGTATGCAGCTCGACTGTTAAGTTAATTCGCTGGACAGGCAATTAAAGACGTAAATCAGCTGCAGTGCATATTACGCTTACTTTTCTTTAAAAAAAAAAAGAATTTTTTAGGATAACAGTAAAATAAAATGAGAATTCACAATTGTATGAACCGATTTTTAGGAGTGTGCGAAGTTTCTTATTTCCTTGCGAGAAAAGAGCACGTTTTTAGATTTACGATTTTATATATATTTATCGCATCCATTGTATTTATTCTAAGGTTGCGAAAATTGGTCACGTGTCGAGGTAATTAGGGAGATTTTGAAATTGTTGTTGTCTCCACGCCAATGGGTAAAAGGGATATATTGTAATGAAATTTTGAAAATGTGGCAAATTGAAGGACACAGTGTTATATATTGTCATAAGGGTTGAACAATGTGCCACATTGGTGAACGATATTTGTGAATTTGTGACTCTTTTCGCATAATCACGAATCATTACAGAAATGGTATAACGTCATTATTGGTGTAGAATGCCACTGATTTGTCATCGCAATGATTAACCCTCTAAAGACGAATTCCAACAAATGAATAATTAAAAAAAAAAATTGTCTGCACGGGGTTAATTCATTTATATTAATTAGTAGATTACGGATTTTATTCATTTCTTAAAACTGAGTAAAATAGAGAACAAAAGAACCATTATGATGATCTCATAATTTTTTTTAATATCAAAAGAAAACAATTCTTTGACCAACATTAAAATTGCACAATTTTTATTTCGCATGAATATCCGTAGTTTATTAATTAGGGACAAAATGGTGTACATTTTACAATTTTCATGTCACTGACAATATTTCCCGCACGTGGCACAGGAATCATTGTCATTGATGATGCAGCTTGAACTGTGGTAGCACTTAATTCATATCACACATTAATTTGAAAGCTGAAAAAAGATAGCGACGTTATCCGCTCGGATAAGATAATATGTCTTGAAATTAAGTTTGGATTAATCAATGCCAGGGATGATTTGAATGATACGCTGAATAGATGTAAGAATGATTCCAGACAAATTTGGAGTATAGTGGAGAGAGACCAGTTATGTTTATTATCGTATATAAATTTTAAAGGCATGAGATTTTTATTCGAACCGATTCTTTGTTCACGATCATGCGCGGCGAGTGCGATCTATTTAAATAGAACAGAACAATAATCTTAATGAACACAATAATTGTATTAAGAGCCTTAAACGCGACATCAACGTAGAGTCACTAGATAGGGTAATGAAGTGTAAACGTGTATTGAATGCTGTGCGCCACAAATTGTTTACTGTATGTTTGTTACGATCGTTGGTATACAAAAGCGTTAATTATTATTTGCTGTTCCAAGGTTTAATTAAGACTTACGATTTAATTCATTCATGAACCAGTATTAATATAACATTGTCCGACAGCAATTTTACGTTTTGGTGATTGCTTAGTAGACGAATTTTACAGAGTTTGGTACACTAAACATGAATTTGAAAACTATTTTTTGTCAAATTAAGTTTTCGAAAAATTTGATCTCTCGGGTAAAGTAAAATTTTTTTTCTTCAACCGAAGGAGCTATCAGAATGTGTTTTTTCTAGAATGATTCTGTAGACTCTAACGAATATAACTGTATATGCTTTAGTAATATTGTGAATGGTTAAATAATGTTTGAATACAGAAACGATGAAGCTGTATTTCTATTCAAATTCGTATTCAGCGCTTCAAAATCTACAAGAATCACCATTTGGTTACAAAACCGCGAAAGCAAAAGTAAATCGTTAACAATATAAATATTATTTAAGAATTCGTGAATTACAAAATTTTAACTTGGAACAGTCGTAGTTCATGTACCAACGATTCTAACTCTAGATTTTTAAGTACTAAAGTGTTAATATTATCTCGGAAAGTATGAAAAGGACCTTACGCTACCAATAATTAATATTTATTCTAGTTGTAAATTTAAAGCGGTAATCGAGAGTATTTCTAGTTTCCGTCTTGATAAGAAAAGCAGGAAGAAAGAAAGAGGGGAAAGTAGTTAATTTGCTAAAAGTAATTTCATAAATCAAGCATGTAATTATTGTACCTTCGCAACATGACGTCTTTTAAATCGGTTCTGTTCACAAATCGGAACCAGTTGTGCAAATGCAAACAGTGAAAGTGGAATATAGCGAATATTGCGATCGACGAGTGTGTTTAAAATAATTCGCATGGTTGAGAACGTGAAGAAGCTGAAATCTAATTAATTAGTAATCCGAATCGTAATGAGGCCATACAGATGTATTAGGTTTTAAGCGAATCAATATACTACAACCGCGGTACACAATTAACGCAAGGAAATACCAAAAAAAAAGAAAGAAGGAAGAAAATATTCGCTATCAGTGGAAATTAATTGATCAAAGAATGTTTGATATTTCCTTACGCGTTCGATCACAGGAATTAGCCTCGATTTGTAAATATACCTCAGCTATTTATCGACATTTACCCGAGACATGAATTGCTTACAAAGATTTTTGTAACTTTTAAGGTAATTAACGGTTTATGGTGGTAGATTAATGCACCGATCTTTCCAATTCCGGGGTTGACAGAAAAATCGTATTAAAATGTGTACTGGTGATTAAAGAACACACACAGGACACATAGACAGAATACTACAGGGCCCCTTTTAACGGACCCCGAATATCTTCGAAACCGTTGATGACAACGAAAAATGTGCCAGACAAAACTTGCGTAATTTTAGAGGCTATGCTATCTGATGCCAGCTAGTTTTTTTTTTAATATACTGGTCGATGCATCTTGTAATTCTCTACAAAAAGGGGCAGACACACTTGTGGCTGACAACCACTGGTTCAGGAGATATTTCAATTCGAATGTCAAGATATCTTCTGAACCAATGGCATTTAGTTTTTTAAGGAAATCGTGAACTACATGTGTTCATAAATATTTTTTTCATAGATTGATACGTGGAGAACATATCGAAGTCATTATAAAACAGTACTAGGCTTCATATAGTCGAAAAATACCCATTCAAAAGATGTATCAATTTCAAAATGGTGGGGTACTTTTCGGTTGAAGTATTAAAAGATATATGCTTCCATTTGGAAAAGAAAAAACGAAGATACCCTTCAAACATCATCTACGCCATCGCCTGCGAAAAGAAATTACAGTTCTGTTTCGAGAAACTGCGTCGATGTTTCTATTCAGAATAAGAAAGTTCTATGCCCTCTTCTTTTGAAGTTATTCTTTCGACACCGTTTAGTGCCGGAACACAGAACTCGAGAACAAAGCCAAGCCGCATAGGTACCCTGATCCAAGAAACAGCAAAAGCCGATTCCGAGCCACTGCCATTTCTCGAAACAGAACTGTAATTATTAAAGAAAATTGTGCGAAATCCACGTGAAATCATATAACTTTTGTCTGAAACATTTTCGAATATCGCGAACGGTTTCGGAGATATTCCAGTGTGTCGTTTTAAACGGTCCAACCTGTAGCCTTTTTGAAGACATTCAAACTGATAAGACAATTTAAGGATCCTGCGACGAAACCGATTTCACGGACTATGACTAATTAGTGTGTAATAAAATGAGCGGATCTATTTACAAAACAGAAGCCAGAAGCGTCTACTTCTTACCATGTGTCCCAGACAGTTTTAAACTATAAGGCAAATAATTTATATTTGTATATCGTATATATTATATATATATATATTGTACATACGTACGTATACATATATATGTATGTGTATGTACGTATGTATGCATGTGTGTGCGTGCGTGCGTGCGTGTGTGGACAGGCAAAAAAGAAAAATTCACTGTGTGCTGCGTGCAAAACACGAGTTATACAATAATTCCACGGTATAAAGAAGGCAATGATTACATTTGTACATTTCGAATGTGATCTATTTACGTAATTAGTAAGCTGTCTTAAACGAATCTGTTGTTCACATCGTTGTCAGTGGTTTTAAGTGACGTTTCAGTTGAGTCACGTCATTTTTTATCAATCGATCGTCGCAGTATCAACGGCGACAACCAAGTACAACACTAATCTTGCGCTTTTATAAAGAACAGATGATTTTTGTAGATTTTATTACATCGTCAGTTTTGAAAGTATTCAGTTTAGACGAGACTCCAAGTTTTTAGCACTTAAAGTTTCATTTTATAATTTAACTACCAAAGCTATGAGGATGACACTTGTGACTAATGATTCTATAGATTCTCCGAAATACACATTTTTGTAATGTTAGAACTATTTAAATAATTCTTATAGCATAATAGAAATACATTATAAAATTATAAAAGAAATACATCACTTTCTTTAGAAGTGTCTCTGGCATCATTCTTGGCAAGATGACATGAACACTTAAAAATTCGATTTTCTTTGTTGTTTTTTAATGCTGCAGTGTTTTCTATTTTAAGTGCGTTGCCAATCTAAAAAGCTTCACCGGCGGAATCATTGTACACAAGAATCTTTCGCATAGCTTCTGAAGTAACAGTTGAAAAATTCTAAATCCAAAATGTTCTTTTTTTTTCAATTAATTTCGGACATAAATTCGACTCCGACTGAAAAGAGCCTACAAGAATCGTCCGCGAGAGCAAAAGTTACGATTTATCGAACAGACGTAATTCATTGTAGACTAGTCCGAGCACAAAACCCTTGAGCCGCCACGAGAACCATGACGGCGCAGGGACTTTCGAATCGTTATCAATCGCAAATGAATGATGGAAAAGCGTATGCCTCTGTCGGACTCTTTAAATGTCAAAGGATAGTGGTTGATTTCTGGGCAGTGTAAATATTTCTAAATCACAATTGACAATTCGTTCCAGTTAATCCCGAATTAAGTTTCGGGAAAGGTGAGGAGGTCTTTTTCCAAAGACGACTCCTACACCCTTAAATTTCCACTATTATCCGTTGCCTTTTCTCGCGTGTAAGCGAGAGAACTTGGAATGTACTAGCGTAAACTTGAACTTGATTTAAGAATCGTGCGCGAAAGTGGGAGACGTAGATATGTAATGAAAACAATGCCGGCTTTAAAGATATCAGAACTTTTCTTTCTCTCTCTCCGAAGAGAAAGGGAAACAAGATCAGTGATGGCGTTGCCAAAAATGAGTAATAATTAATCCATGCCACCACGATATGATATCGTAGTTTTATAATTGTCTAGATATATCTCTTGTTTCTAAATGTGAATGTGTCGTACCTACCAATGAATATCGCACGAATAACCATATTGAGTAAAGGTGATTACTAGTTAACGATATAGCGGTTAGTCGACTATAACAAAAAAAAAAAAAGGAAACTTACTACTTCACGGCTGAAGCATCCAGATGTCTTATCTACAACCGCTTCTCTGTCAATGATCTCATAGAAAGCTAGCTGAATCTTTTCCGTTACTTTGCGGTGTGTTGAATAACACGAGCTCTCTTTCTCTCTCTCTCTCTCTCTCTCTCTCTCTCTCTCTCTCTCTCTCTCTCTCTCTCTCTCTCTCTCACACACACACACACACACAATCATTTATATTCATGGGGTCAATTGTACCCTATAATGAAAGAAAGAAAGGTTTACGCAAGTTTGTCATTACGAAATTCTAAACCCCCAAAATATCGCTGTTTCTAGGGAATCGGTACCATAATCTTTAATCACAGTAGCTGTCCTCACTTCAAATTCTTCTGTGGAGGTGAATTGCGACTAGTTAGGATCTAGAACCTAGATTAATCTGGTCTAGGTAGCTTCTGTGGCTGTGGCAATTGGGTTTAAATCTGGTCTGGGTAGACCGAGGCATACATACTCTGTGATTATAAGGTGTAAATTAGATCTAGATAGCCCGAGGGAGACATATTTTGTGATTACGGGGTCCTCTGTAGCCTGAGGGACACATGGTCTACGACAACAAGGAGTAAACCTGATCTCCATAACTTGAGGGATATACACTGTATGACTATGGGATCTAAATTTGTTTTAGGTAGCTTGAGAGAGACATACGCTATGATTATGAGGTAGCCTGGGGAAACACATCATCGCTGACTACAAGTAGATCTGATCTAGAAGGACACGTACCGTATGGCTATAGGGTCTAAATCTGGTCTAGATAGCCTGAGAGAGATATAATTTATGACCATGCAGTCCTCGATAATCTGAGGGACACATATCGTAGGACTATAAATTCTAAATCTGGTCTAAGAAGCTTAAGGGAGAGATCCTCTATTCACATCCGCTTCACACTGACGTTAGATCAAAAATCGTAGATCAAGGTTTGTCCCATTGAGTCCATTCAAGATAGCTGGTGTCTTAGCAGAACTTCCAACTAGTTGCTTCTTCAGAAAGGGTCTGGATTAGGTTCCCATCTCTGATGTTGTCACAGGTATAATTTGTATTCGTTAGAAATCGTCCTGGTAAATTCAATGAACCCGTCGCCTTCATCTCCACATTACCAAAATGCCTCGTGAGGTCATCGTGACTATTTCAATTGATTCGAATGATTTCCTGTTAACCCTCGGCACTCGTGGGGCACTTCGACCCGACTACACTGCTACTGTGGCATTGATTATAAGTATCAATCTCACGTCGACAATGTGCCTCTATTCGAAGACATAATTAAAAATCGATCAAGAACGTCTTTCCAGAAATGTACATAATATATCAAAATATTCGCTGCGGGTCGCAGCGGCTGCTCGTTCGTCCGAGGGTTAAACGCAAAAGTGATGCGAATTTCTTTGGGAAACGTTCGGAACTTCTTCCGTAAAATTTCGCTCGACTAGCCTCACGCAAACAAACGACAAGCACATTTCTTAGAAAAAAAAAAGAAGAGAACAAACGAAAAAAAAAATAATAAACCAATCAGACTTTCGGCACGATCAAACGAACCGCAAGAACATGGAAATAGCATTTACTTTTGTATCAAACTCGAGTCAAGCATCGATCCAAGCTAGTGATATATTTGTAACTTGTAAGTGTTTTCGACGCGAATGTGATAGCGTAAATCCAAGAGAAGATTGAACATGTAAAAGAGTGTTTTCTGAGCGCATCGAAAGTATGCAGAAAAAAATAAAACGACGTAAATTACAAATGAATAATTGAATGACTGTTAAAAAGTATGATGATGAGATGCGTTTGAGACGGTTCGATCAATTCGAATGAATTTGATGTCTGAAGAAGAACAAAAAGATAACCGATATCTGCGGAAATTGCATAAGGTTTGCCCGTTCCAAATATTTGTCATTTCACACGTTGCACGTATACTGTAGTAATTTTTTTTCTAGCTTTTTCTTTTTCTGCGAAAAGGAGAACACTATAGGAGGCTGAATTCTTTCGAAATTTCTTAGTAAACTTAGGATGTTTTCTCAACAACAATTCTGTATGCTTGTGTTGTCTCTTAAGTTTCACAAATTAAAACGTTCAACTTCCATAGTTCTATTTTGTGGTCAATTGTACAGTATGGAAAATTTATGATAACACTGTCAACTCTATATATGTTTAAACGGAAGCTTCGAGCAAAATCCGAATCAGTGTCAAACACACAGAGGTTTTCAATAAACTAATATTTCTTTTTTTATTTTTGCAACTTGGACGCTCAATAAATCTTTCGATGAAATGTTACTCTGGTGGATCGAATTATTACGAGAACACATCTGCATGTTTATTTGTTAATAAAAGCTGCAAAGTACAGTCGTTCGACCATTTCTTTATCGTATTTTGATGGGTGTACAATACAAAACAATTAATCTGAGGAATATTATGGCAATAAAACAAAAATTAATTAGCAGTATGAAATATATATTTAAAAAAGAAAACAGTAAAAGAAACTAGTATATACATCTTTGAAAGAGACGGTAGTTTTGCGTTACTTAATTGTGACGCTACGCGGCGTCTTTTCTCGCTGCTAAAATTGGTTAATTAGGGAATATAATGAGGAAGCTACAAAATGACATCAACAAACAAACTTCCTTCAAAAATTATAATATGGATATGATATATTGAGGACTGTTGCTAACTTTGCATGTTGCTTATTTCGCATATTACTTGCTTATTTTCGGTTGATAGAACGGGAGGTTCTATCACAGACGAGTTATAAGGATAGACCTAACATTTTATGGGACTTCGTGTCTCATGTTCTGAAATATCGACTGTTCAAAAATCAGAGGTTTTTGGTATTCCCTCTACGATTTAGAGTGGTGAGTTTAGGAATTATATTGAATTACAAGTATCGAAGGCGCGTAGAGTTGCCAAACCACATCGGAGAACATTCGTCGCATAGTTGCTAATTTATACTGTTACTGCCGTGTAATATGCACAGGCGCGTATTTCGGGTATTTTCCAAGTTACAGTTGCAATTCTGGAAAAGTAAACGAAACGAGCTATTTATTACATGATTAATTCAACCTGAATATTTCATCTCTGTTTAAATACAATGCTTTCTGTTTCTATACTCATTTTAAAGCTAAATAAATGCTTTTTCCATTTATATAAATAAACTTTTATTTATTGATAGTAAACATAATAATAATTGTTGTTGAAAATTGAAATACCTATATTTAGCGCTATTTTTATCTTGAAATTGATTTATATTGAACTGTTGTTGGCTTCTTTGAATAAAATACAATTTTCAAAAGGACGAAAAAATAAATATTTCAAGTTTAATTCCCATTAATAATTCTAAAATAAGTATTTTATTTCGTATCTTGCTTTTAATTGTTAGTTCGTGAATTCTTTAACAGTTTCGTTGCAGGTTTAAAATATGCTACGTATGATTTAAATTTCGCGCCAAATGATGCGCGTAAAACGTCAAATTTAAATTCCACAATAATTTATGTAAATGTTTTTTATCGTTGACTATTTATTGTCGTTTATTTATTATACTTTTGTCCAAAATTTCGGAGACAAATTTAAAAAGTATTACAGTTTGAATTTAGCGCTAAATCTTTACAAGGTAATGAATTTGAATATCGTCCCGAATAAGCTGTCCGAGGTAATGTGTTTACTAGTCGAATTGACATGTGACGAGAAACACGTGTGACTGATAAATTTAAACCGAAAGCAGTGTTTAATGACAATAGTAATCAACAAACATAATCTTTAACTAGTGTATCAACCAAAATTTAATACGGTTGCCCAATTTTCACGGTAATTCTTCACAACATTATTTCATTACTAAATAATCATTACTGTCTGAAAGTAAAACCTAACCTCAAAATACACCGGTTCTACATATATACAAGTTATTAGGATTTGATTTATTGTTATACAAATTGTATATAAAATGAGAATATTTACAAAAATTTAAAATTTTATACATTTCAATTCAGATTTAGAAAAATTTGTAAAAATTAAAATAGAGTTTTAAAGAGTTTTACTTGGAGTAAATAGAGTTTTACTTTTTTGGTTATAATATCATAACATTTTTTAATCATTCCAATTTTCAAGATTTTAATTAACATTTTTACTCTAATTTGCAGATGCTCAAGTATCATGAACCGATATCGGCATTCGCCATGCAGGCACTGAAACGCAAGAATATAGAATTAGCTTCAAAGTCAAAGAAATTAAAAAAGAAACACACTTCCCCAGAGAAAAAAGTGATTTTGCAAAGTGATACTAAACAAGTAGCACAACAGCAACTGAACCAAGTACCTGTGAATGCAAACCAAAAGAAAACAAATAAGACATCTACAAACAAGTGTGTGTCAAAGAAAATTGCTCCATCTACTCTTAAGAAAAGTAAATCGCTTCAAAACTCTGTTTACAAATCAAAGGAAAAGAACACAAAGATAACCAATAATTCAAAAGGCTCAAAAGTACAATTAAAGCAATTAAAGAGTTCCGTTCTAATGGTAAATAAAGGTGTCGCGAAAATGAAACACGTTAATCAAAAGCATTTGAAACAGAAAATCCGAAAGGTACCAAAAAAGGTAAATCAAATTCCCATTCACAGAGAAATTAAAATGACCGAGGATTACCAAGAGAATCCTCTTCACGCCAGTCGTTCAATGTTTGAATGGCTGATATATCCATTGAAAGTGGAAGACTTCTTTGAGTGAGTGAAATTTATATATTATAATACAATATTTGTATCTCTATTTTTTAATCATTTGTTTTTCGAATTATTTCAGAAAACATTGGGAGCAGACAGCAGTGCACATAAAGAGAGATTGCAACAATTATTATAAATTGCTTATGTCCTCTCCGATGCTGGATAAAATATTACGAGAGTCTTATATCCAATTCACCAAGAATATTGATATCACTTCTTATGAGAATGGAGTGAGGGAAACACATAATCCCATTGGCAGAGCAGTTCCAAGTGTTGTATGGGATTATTATGCAAATGGATGCTCAGTTAGAATGCTAAATCCACAGACATATATACCAAAATTACATTCTCTAAACGGTAATAAAAATATTTTTTGAAACTATAACAGAAAAGGTCAAATTTATTTTTCGCTTACAGCTACACTTCAAGAATACTTTGGTTGCTTTGTGGGGGCAAACTCTTACCTAACACCAGCCGATAGCCAAGGTTTCGCTCCCCATTATGACGATATAGAAGCTTTCATACTGCAAGTGGAAGGTAAGAAAAGATGGAGGTTATACAAACCACGAAGTGAACGAGAATATTTGCCAAAATACTCTTCGAAAAATTTCGAGGACTCGGAAATAGGGGAGCCCATGTTAGACACAGTAGTGAACGCAGGCGACCTGCTATACTTTCCACGAGGAACCATTCACCAGGGAAATACCCTTCAGGACTCCCATAGTCTCCATATAACATTAAGCGTTTACCAGAAAAATAGTTGGAGTGACTTTTTGGAGAAGTTACTGCCCGACGCGTTAAGATCCGCAACAGAAAATGACAGTGAATTTCGGAAAGGATTGCCGTTGGATTACTGGAGGCACAGTGGTCTTACTCACTCTGAAAATCAGAGCGCCAGCAAAGAAGAGTTCAGAAAGCAAGTGAAGCACTTGCTTAGGAAGATGGTAGATCATATTGATGTTGACAAAGCTGCAGACCTGATGGCCAGGAACCACGTGCATGATTTCATGCCACCGGTTTTGTCGGAGGTTGAGCAGGAGTGTTCTGTGCTTCAGGATGGTGAACGCATGACTGCAAACGGATGCGTGAAAAATCGCGTGGAGATTGAGCCTGACACTAAAATACGATTGGTGCGATCTCACTGCATTAGGTGAACGCTAGCAATTATTATTAGAGTATTATAGATTTTGATACGTTGAACACAGTATTCATTGTTCGTTCTTTGCAGATTACTTCAAGAGGACGGTGTGTTCAGGTTATACTATTCGAGTGAAAATTCTAAAGAGTATCACGAATATGAGCCACAATTTTTGGAACTTGGTGAAGAGTATGTTTGTGCAGTTAAAGAAATAATTCTGCGGTACCCTGAGTTTATTGCTGTTGAAGATTTACCGGTTACTGGTGAAGATAATAAGGTTAGTTGATAAATTTATGGATAGTTGTTTTATAATTTGGTGTAATACAATTATTTTTGTTTGACAGATACAAATAGCTAAAGATTTATGGGAAAAATGCATTGTCGTGACAGACGATCCATTATGCGTATTGGACTGATTGCATACTTTTGAATAATCTATACAAAAATTACGAGAAAATAAAACATTCTTTGGATCTTATCACATAAGCCTGCAATAAAAGATTTATGCCAAAATGTTCATATACTTGTACATTTATTTCTAGAAATAAGTGTAGACAAAATGAATTTACTCCTTAATGAAATTAATGAAGAATTGTAAAATGTGTAAACCTTAGCGTTTAATTGTATGTTACAATAAAGTTATAGTCGTTAATAAGTACAAATTTCATATATTCGTAAAAGAATAAAAAATGATTATCCTATAAGGATAATTAAATAAATGTCTTAAATCATTTCTTAATAATCATAAAATATATAAATTATGGTAAAACCATAATTTTTAGTACATTGAAAATTACTATAATTTGTAAGAGTATACCATAAATTACTAGTGTGTTCTAGGCCTATGTTTTTAGTTTTTTCTGTATAAAACTAAATCTGAAAAAATTGTATTTTTTTCAAAAGAATAATTAGTAACTCTCTTACAGTCTTGATATTCGCGTAATCTTGGTACATACACTACCGTTCATGAATTTGGGATCACTGACATCAAAGAAAGTTTTTTTCATGTTTTTTCCAGTTCATAAATATATAATTATTGTCTAATGAATTATAGTGATTTTTGATCCCAAACTTTTGGTCGGACTTACAAGTGTATTTTAAATATCAATTAATTTGTACATCAAAATTAAATACTACATTTATTTATGGTTAAAATTTGTTGTAGTAAAATCTGTCTTTTTGTTATCTTAGGAAAGAAATATTTTTTGTTAGTCTATATTGAACCTCATGAGGCGATCATTTATAGATGTTGACGATCATTTAAATTAAAAATACAATAGTATTAATATTTTGTTGGTAATTCAATAAAAAAATAAGTATAAAAGTTTTACAATAAATTGAATTTTACAGTTCTAATTAGGCTAATTAGGCGAGTGATTACTACATAGATTTGATTGATATAAAATATATCAAACTGTTAGCAACTCTTGAATCATAGCAAAATCTAAAATGTTAATTTTGATCATTGATTAGGAATTGTACTTTTCATTTTATGTTTCAATTCGAAGATTGTCGTCCCTTTTTGTTTGTGCTATGTGATCCCTTTGCCTTCCCAAAACGTATTCAATGTATCCAAGGTATCCATCGTTATCCAAATCGTCCTCTTTGAACACTTTGTCTATCAGGTCTTGATTGCAACAAATAATAAAAATTAGTTTTAATTATTGGAAATACATAACATTCATAAATGCTGGCTTAAAATTTATAAATAGCTCTTATATAAATTAATATATAAAATACAAATTTCAATAGACTTTTTATGGGATGTTTTTACTTACCAATAATTAATGGTAGATCATCTTCAAAGTTAAGTTGTTTCCCATCGTCGCTCAAACCTTTGTGCTCAGCTTCAGATAATTTATTTTCATGAAATGTGTGTTGAATTGCATGGAGTATTTCTAGTCCATCCAATTTTGCATTGTTATCCACATCATGAACTCTGCAATTCACACAAATTCGTAAGAATACATTATTATTACAACATTTATTTATTACTTGTGCACTATTTTTTTCCAATTGTCATCTAATTATTTCAAGAACTGTTTTTCAGCATATAAGAACGTACTTGAAATAATGGAACTCTATTTCCTGTTCAGTCATGTTTGAGAAATCCAATTGGTCGGCTACGTCTCCCATGTCTTCCTTTAAATGACTGTAATTATACAATTATATTAATTGTCAATCGAAAACATGCATATAAAAATCAGTTTTAAAATATTGGTATAAATGTGAAAATTAATGTTAAAGTTTCCATGGGTATACAAATTTATTTTACGATATATACGACTATGAAAATATGAGAATAAATTGAAAAAAATTGTATTAATAAATTATTAAGAATAATAACATTATTGTTTAATAACTCGGTTAACTGATAGTAAAACAATAGAATTATTAATGACATCAGTTATTAATGATTTTATAGAGGCAAGGGTGGCATTAAATCAAGGATCAAACAGAAAAAATGAATACGCAAATATAAAAGTATAACTATGGAAATAAAAAAAGATTGAACTAACGTAGCATCGTGCAAGAGGTTCGCATCTTGGGTAATTTTAATATCCTTTTGTGGAGCATAATGATGATGTGAAATTGCACCGCGGGGGTGGTGTGGTCCACGAAATCCATTAGAAAGCCCCATATACAGCACCATCAGAATTATAGTTAGCATTTGTATGTCTGAAACAATTAATTGACACAAGACAACAATTACAAAAATTGAAAGAAGGACCCCATGAAAACTTAAAAAAACAATTCCTTATTTTAAGGTCCCCTTATTTTAGTGCTTAACAATTTGACCAACAGTTATTAATGTGTCTTAAGCTCTACACCCTTTTTAATGATTTTTACAGTATTATGAAATTATTAAATCTGATAAAAATATTCTACCGTTTTTATTTATTTTAGAAGCATTTTCAGGATTTGATTTCGAGTGTTGTTCCTCCCATATTTCTATTTTTGCAAAATGTTTAACATTAGACGATAAAATTGCAGGAGGAAACATAAGGCAACGGCGCAGAGGGTGGCAACGACTGACGAATGACACTGCTTGATATTTCTTGCTGCGCCCGGCAACAATAGGACCTGCTGGGACATGTTCATCGACTATGTTGCCGTACCAGTGCCTATTACCACTTCCACGGGCTGAACACCCCCCTTAGCCAGCGACAGATGGGCGGTAAAGGGAGTCCCAGTAATTATTATGCGATTACCCACAAGCCCATTGATTTAGATTGGACCCGGGGGGCGAAGCCCGTACGGCACTGGGCCCGTCTTCGAATTTGCCACACATCACTCCCCCCGACTTCACTGTACTTCCAAGAACATAAGATTTTCAAAAAATTCTTACGAGGAAAAGTTTCGCAAAAATTATATTCTTGCCACTGCAAAAATTAGCAGGATAGTGTATTAGTTCTGATTATTTGGTATTTTTCATCCCCTGGAAGCAATTGTTATATTTATGAAAAAGCTTTATTGGAACTTGTCCTTTTCAAAATCTATAAATCAGTTTGAAGCTTTATCATTTAAGATTCTAATATAAATTTTTATTTCAGGACCAGGGTGGCGAGAGTGAGAATTCTGATTCTGCAAGGGCTTCGCAGTATTCGTAAATGAAAATGCATTTTCAAGCATCAATCGCAAAGTCCCTCAACGATGCATCTTGATAAAAGAGTGAGTAAATTTTTTACTATATTCTTTAGCTCAAAAATATTTTTTGAAATTTATTTTTTCGTTACAGAATATTATCTCGCAAAAAGAGTTTACAGAGGGTAATCTTTATTATCTAATAAAAATAGGAGAAAGAATGTAACTAGATACGGGTCAGGAGTGACCCGGAACGGGTAAGACGAGGGTTAACACCGTGAAGTGTGTACAGGGAGCAATCGTAGATAGGTGTTAAAAAACAAAACAGGAGACAGACAGGAATCCGGGGTACTTACGAATCAATTTTCTATAGGCTTACGGTGGTCGAGTGGGGAATGCATATGTTGAGGGTGCCCCAAGGGGCTTTCGGTGCAAGTGGACCCCCCGGGTACTGCATGCACCCCATAGTTCGAACAGTACACCCTCGATATGCCCCCCTTCCTTCGCTCTGGTGTCGAAATCTATAAATAATTTATATCATTTGGTCCATTCAACGGGAGAGCCCATATGTACCTGTGTCGCCTTACAGGGGATCTGTGACCGCCCCCGATTTTTTGGATCTGTTGCTCGATCATTTGCTCCATGTAGAAATGCATATTTTCATTCTCAGAAATATTTTAATTTCTATCACATTTTATTTCATTTAATTACATTCTATTTAGTTTCATTTCATTTAATTACATTCTATTCAGTTTCATTTCATTTCATTTCATTTTACTTGATATAATAAATTTTGTTTTATTTTGTGTGTGCCCTGTTGGTAATTATTTTGTTGTCTTCAAATATTCTGCTTCGAAGGATCAGAGAGACCTCCGACCACTTTTTCTTAAAAATATAATACTGTGAAAACAATGTTTTCAAATTTGAAAAAAGTTTATTTCGGAGAGTACATATAATTCTTTATCTAAAAATATTAATCACGACGTTGTGACTGATCCGCATTTTTCAAGAAAGGCGGCGGCCATTGAAATTGGCTGCTGGTACATCTGAAATTAAAAATTCGATAAGTTTCCTGTAATATACTATATATTATCTGGTTCTTGAACGAAAAATCTTATTAAAAATTGCAACTTTATCCTAAAACATCTGCCATTTCGACTCAGAAAATATTTCGAAAATTCGTTCGTTCAAGGACTAAACAATATGTATAGTATATTACACAAATCTTTCCGAATTTTTCATTTCAGCCATAATACTGTAAACATTCCTAAATAAAGAGATTATGAAACACTCTCTACAATAAACCTCTTCAAACATAGAAACATTTTAAAAATAAAGTCTCGCTGTTTTGGAGACTAAAATTTCCAGAATCCAATTTTTTCAATCTCCTGATTGAGCGGTAACTATTAATGGAATAAGTGCGAGTGCACTCGAATCATTGTGATTATATCATTACAAATTTATATACATTCTATGTTGATGATTTTCAATAATTTCTTAGAAATTACTAATCAAGCAGTAAAAAATTGACCTTGAGATGTACATAAAAATGAGCTATATTAAAGATAATAAATAATTACTTTCAACATTGTACAAAGACAATTGAACTGACTATTTACAACTAGAAAAGACTGCTACCGCACGGAGCAGATTTAAATGACATCGAAAATTAGTTTGGAAACTGAAGGAGACCCGTCGTTTGAGTACAACGGCACTTTTAAAAAACTTTTAAATTGCGCTGTATTCGAAAGGAAATGTTTCTCCGCATGAGTCTGACCCCTCCAAAGACCATATTCTCCGAAAGAAATGTAATATCTCGAAACCGGACACCGAGTTTGCAAATGCGCTTTTAAATAGCCCGCGCTCTTTGTCTTCGAAAGTTCGTCGCCCGCGACTATCAGAGCGCGATCTCGAGATGGGGTAGGTCCCTCTCGCACCCTCCCCGAGTTAGGTTAGGTTAACCTAGTCTCGCAGACCCGCCGGAGTCGAGTTCCGTCTCGATTTTAGCGAATTTGCGAGGCTCGGGACGACAACGATCAATTCGAATGATTCATTATAAATTTACCTTGATTTAGGAGTTGGATCAGCCGATGGTCGATACGCGGGGGCTAGCACCACGGTTCGATTTTCCCCGTTGGTGCGATTCCGATGGTGTTTTGGACCTCACGGGGAAATCGCGTGCTTATCGACGTTTTTCAGGGAGCTTGCGTACTCGAAGAGTTGCTCAAACCTCTCCTACGTTCTTCAGCGGGTTAGGCAACTTTTGAATATTGGAAATCAGCAAGAAACTTCTTGACTCGGTGTTCACTACTATGAACTACCCCTTTATCTTTTCTAATTCCGTCGAAATATTTCAATTTATTTTATATCGCTCGGTGTTTGCAAAAATAAGAAGGAGAGGGGATGAAACGATAGTTTCCTGGATTCTGAATTTTGTAAAGGAATAGGGTTGTTCTTACAATGATAATTAGTACGCGAAACCACCCGCCTATTCTCTTGATTCTTCCTATTATTGCTTTCAGAAAAAACAGCGAATATTTTGAATGCTTAGGACATAAGGTCAGGGAAAGGACTGATATAAAAATAAATTAAAATCTCTAGGGGAGTCCCATGAAAATATATTCTATAGGTGAAGATCAATGCGTTCACCAGGAAAAGACACCCCCTAATTTAACCCTCTGCCGGCATAACGGGTCGCTAAGTTCCAGGCAAATTTACATTTTTTTCATAATTTTCTATCGAATTTTTATGAATATTTTTGCACTCTTCCCGATTCTGTAAAGTCCAAAATAGTAGGAAGTCAAGCCAGGGAATGTAAAATCAGTTATGCAGATCATGTTAGCGAGAAACCATATTGCCGGCGGTGGGTTAAGTCTAGCTGTTCATTGGCGGAGGATTGTGATAAGTGTTCCTGGTATTATTCTTTATTAATCCTGATAATGAACAAACTGTAAGATTATAACTTGTTGTAGGTCGTCAAGAGGAAATTTTAACTTTTGGAATGCACACAAATGGGTTGTTTGAAATGCCCAGTGTCAAGAGCACCTGTCCCAGAGTGAGCTGTAATCTTTGCCGAACTGAGTTCTGGTCCAGGAGTCCAAAAGTTCAGAATTAGTTCTTGAACTACAACAAATCTCTTTTCAATTTCCACAAGGAACTAAGAACGAGTAGTTTGCCACTCCCAATGGTAACAGCACCTGCTTCAGAGTACATTACAGCCCTTGTAAGAGTTGCTTAAGTCTGGGTCACGTCCAGAAGTCCAAAGATCCATCCGCGAAACTCAAGTCCCAGCTCTTAGCTGACAAGTCCTCTTCTAAAATTCAGAGACTATTAGGATTGAGACTATGTGTGGTTCTGGCAGTCATGCTTGGTCTGGATCAGTGAAATGGATGCCAAGATTCAGTCCCAAATTCAGGATTTCATTGTTCTACAATTACCCTTGTGAGACGATACGACCAGATACACATGTTCATTTTTCAATTTTAGATTAGGAAATTTGGTCAGTACTCGATAAAGGCTTCCTGCAAACCAGGCGAAGGCGGTACCATTTGGGGTAGATGGTACACCTAAATTAGGTTCAGGAGTTGAAGAATCCAAGACCGAGCCGAGGATTTAAGCCAGCTTAGAACATTGGTCTATTTCATCTTCCAGATGGTTCCAAAAACCAAATAGCCCCAAGTGCCGGAGACGCTTTCTGTAGGGTGTTTTCACGCTCCCTTCAGGTCTGGTGGCCAATCAAGTCTTACGATCGACCCTGTTGGCCTATCATCCCCTAAACTCCACGTGTAGAGATATATTTTTCGATTTCCGATATTTACACGTGAATTTAAAGCTAGGCAAGTTCTTCGAGCACCTGACAGAAGACTCCCCACGAGCCTGGTCCAAGGACTCCCACGGTGACCCCGGTTTTCTGGGGCACGTGCCCACGGATATCGGCATTTCGGGGCACGTTAATACCTCGCTATTCAGACGGATAGAGAGAGAACAGAGCGAAACATTCACTCCTGTACATTGTTTGTGGCTTGGAATCAATAAAAGCATAGCTTTAGGCGACGGTAGTCGTCATGGCAACCGGAGACCCATCCGTGTACCTCGCTCTCTCTCCTCTCTCTCTCTCTCTCACTCCCTCCCTCCATCCCTCTCTCCCGCGTCCCTCTCAACCCCTGTTTTGCTCTCTGTTCCACCCTTAACATGGTCTCTCCGTCGGTTTTCCCTCCGAACACACGTACCATTCTCTCTTTCGTTCTCTTTTCCTGTTCCATGAGCATCTCTCTGCCCCCGCACCCGGCCACCCTACCCCCTCATGCTGCCCCCTCCCCCCTCGCACCCCTATGTACACCCTCTTTCGCTACTTTTCACCCCCTTCGCTCTCCCACACCGTTTTCTGTTTTTCTCTTTGACTCTTTGGTCCTTGCACACATGCTGTCCAATTTTCTGTTTTCTTCTCCACACCCATTTTCGTACACTTTCCCCACCCAACCCCCTCGCGTATCCCCTCCCCCTCGTCTTGCCCCTCATACCGTCTCCAGTTATTCTCTTTTTCCTTTGTCTATTTTCTTTTTCATTGTATTCTCGTTTTTTGGGGGAACGCGTCCGCGGCGTCGCTGGAAACATTAATCATCCCGTGCGGATGTCTTCGTCGCGCTCCGCGGAACCCCATGGACCGGCAGCATATTTTTTTTAAACGCACGAGGAAATAGGTTTGCCAGATTTTTCGGTGGAAAGTGCTGCTACGGACCCGTGAGTATCCTACAGTCCGTGGATATCGCTCTTGCATTTTCGAGTCGAATAAACGCCTGCGGTTTTCTCGAAAATGCCGCCCGAAATGGGCTTGCAGAGTTTTCATTAAGGACTCTGTTATGGCAGTCTGGCAGATAGTAGTTTTAAAGATTTTCAAACAGGGAAGTAAATGGGAGGATGCATTTGCCGTGACTACGCAGCCGTAACTATACCATGTATCTCCATATTGTTTCTTGAAACCCTGTAACTGATTATCTTTCGTGCGCGTTTTGCAACCCTCCATTTTTTTTTAATAAATTCTGAAAGCTAACGTTCGGGTTTTTTTATATTAAAAATTATTTTTGTAGTGATTTAAGAAGTAATCACCCTGGAAATGTCATTTATGTATTTCGACACGCCATGAGCCTCTAGTTTTTTTTTTTTAGTGACAATTATTTGACGTATTTTTGTTATAGAGGATGGAAAAATGAAAAAACATGGCACACACCTGGGTCTTAGACACACCTGATCATCCCTTGTACCCCTTTCTCCCTAAATCATTCAGTAAGAGCGCGTACCGGTTAGTTTTGGCGCGAAATTCAAATTCGGAAGTACCGATGGACGAGTGACAGTGATTTAGCCAACTATATAGTAAAATCAAGATAAAGTAAGAATAATTAAAGTGCTGTTGAACGATACCAAACAATAATTTATCATTATTTCAGGGTAGAAGATTAAACTTTATAGAACTGTACAAGCACAGTGAAATTTATGAAAGAGTGATAAATATTGAATCGTAGTTGAAATATTTGGAGTGCACCAAGGAATAAATACGGGACGATATTTGCACGACTAATTAAAAGGAATTCTGAAGAATGCGATAAGGGACATTGGGGAGGTTTTGCGAATTGAAAAACGATCAGCTTGCCGCGACCAAAATGGATTCCCTGGGTGGTAAACCGTTCATCCATAGATCGCGATAGGAGGTCCCGCTCGTTGTAATCGAGTAGAAAACTCAATCGCGATCTAACTTCCGCGTCAGTAGTTCCACTCATTGTTATTGATTCGATTTTGAATAGCTCGATGCGGATGAAGATAAAAGATTCGTCCCGGTTTTTTTTCGGTTCGCCACCGAACCGTCCGCGTATTTTTTTATTCTTGGCTGCGTCACAGCTTCGCGATCGACAAGATCATTTTGCGTTCCCTCATCCCCGAAATCTGGCTATGGGTAATGGACAATTGAAAATGGCAAAAATCGCCGAGAATAGAAAAGCAAAAACAAGCTTAAAATCATGAAAAACTGTAATTTTTAATAATCTCTAACTCGTAAAGACAAATTTCGAAATTTTACAAAACACATATTTTAAATTTTCGTTGCAAAATAGAAAATCTGTAAATAGCAACTGTTACTATTTTTGTTTCGTAATTCCGACTGAACGCAATTTTCCCAAAATTTTCATCACGCGTCATCCAGTAGACCAATCCTTCCATTCATAAAGAAGTTATGCCAATTATTTGACCGACTGTATACAGGGTGTCGAAAAAATGTTATGCTTCCTTGAAAGGGGTGATTGCTGACGTAATTTGAAGTAACTTTTTCCTTTGCGAAAATGTTCCCCGCGGCTCTGTTAAGGAGTTATTAACGAAAAACACGGGCCAATCAGAACGCGGCCACAGCGGACGGGTTCCCGCTGAGCGCGACGTTGCCATTGGCCGAGCCGAAACTCGTCCGCAGTAGCCACGTTCCGATTGGCCCGTGTTTTTCGTTAATAACTCCTTAACAGAGCGGCAGAGAAGATTTTCGCAAAGGAAAAAGTTGCTTGAAATGAGTTCAAGCATCACCCCTTAGAAGCACAACATTTTCCGAACGACCTGTATTATACTGAATAAATGAACACTCCTTTTTCTTTTTTAAATAAACGTGTTTCGTCGACGATTCAGGCGCGGAACGATCGAGGGAAGGCGGTGTACATGGAAAAAGGAGTAAGCTCGTGTATTTTCGATAATTATTCAACAGCCGATTCGGCCGGTGGTAGGGGGTGAAAGGTAGTTACCTTTGCAAAGCAAGAGAGCCGGGGATTCGCGAGAGTCGTGTTCAACCATCCGGAAGCTATGAATATATTATTTGACGGCCAGTTTCGGTAGTCTCCGATCGGGTGGAGCGTCGATCATGGCTGGCGCATCCCTTTGGGCCATTTTCATGCGTCAAATACGACACACCTCGATCGACCGGCTGCTGTCGAACGAAAACAAAAATACTGTTAATCGAGCCGAGCCCGCTGCGGGATGCGTTTTGATTTCTCCGCTCGATTTCTGGTCCACCGGTCCACCGATCCATAATGCATCGGCAACCGGCGACAAATACGGCGGGATCCGCGACCGTGCGTGTCCCGCCGTAATAGAAAAATATTTTCCGAAAAAAATATATATATATATAAGAACCCCGTTCGACCGGATTCCGGTACCCGCAAACGCGGAATGACAGTGCAGCTAAGCTTTCAGTCATAGCCAGCGGATTCTGAAATTGAATTCTCTCGAAAACGATACTCGCTGCAAGCGTGGCCATTTTGTCCCGCGATAACAATTTGCTTTTTTCATCTGAGCTCAAGAATTTCGCTGCGCCCCGTGCCCGTGTTGCTGTTTAATGGTAAAAATAATTTCTACGTATTTCGTTTTTACAAACAAATTTTTACAACCAAAGTTTCGAAAAATCGAATTTTTATGATTTGACGATTTAGGATATTTTCAGGATTTTTTGTTTCTTCTATTTTTTGATTTCTGTGATTCTATGGAAATGTTTCTCCTGAATACAATGATACATATTTTTGTTACATTATAGTTAGACAGCGGATTTTATGCATTTATGGCAAAAATTGTAGTTTAAAACAGTAGACACGTTAGAAAAAGAAAATGAATTTCTATTTCGCTCCGGTTTGTTGCAATTGGGGTAGAAAATTTTTATTTTGCATAAAGACACGTCTAGTTTTGTTATAATCGTTTGAGCATGTTTAAACAATATCGTGGAACAAACTGAGGCAGATTTTTCAAGAGAGTAGAATCTACGAGTGTTAACGAGCCAGTCGAAGTCGTTTAGAATGAAAATTATAAATTACAGCATAGTTGAGAAATTTGTACACATTAATGAATCATGTTCGAATACGTTGCACAAGGTTTTTCAACCATGCGGTGTCCAGTTTTCTCAGAACAAATTTCCAATGGCGTTCTACTTTTTGCAATTTTTTCAGGAAAACAAGCTTACTCGCTTGATAAGTTTATCAAAAAAGGATCGATACTCGATTATATTTGTTTTTCATCGATCTCTACAGTCTCATCCTTTGTCTCTGTTCCAGGTAAATACACGTGGGAGGCTGTTGCGGGGGCGGCGGTTCGCTTCCATGAAGCTTTTTTTCGCCTTCGACTCCGGTGGCCATCTTGCCGAGCGTGTCGGCGTCGAGGTAAGAACGCAATTATTTTTAAAATATTTCCTTAACCTCGTTACCCGGAGAGCTGACCCCGTGCGTGCGCAAAAAGAGGGAAAACTTGCTTTGCAAAAAACGAACATAAGGAACGCCGCACCGGCGGTTTCGAACTGACCGCGGTTTTTGCAAACCGCCTCCCCACTTTTTTGCCCTTCGGAGGTGACCACCAATCTCCCGGGGCACCTTCAACATGTCATTGGCAATTAGTTCGGCAAAGTGCGTGTTCGTCTTAACCCCGTAAAACATCCTGAAAGTATTTTTGCAAAGTGTTCCGGTGAATATGTGGTGAGTGATCTTTAATAATCTTTCCCGGTAGCTTAGCAATTTCAATTGCCACGGATATTAATGAAATAATATTAGAATATGTGGTAAGTGTTTTATTATAATTTAACTTTGAATTATCAAGAGGAGAGTTTACAGTATCGGTCCCTGCAAAAATTATTTCCATACCTCTCACAATGAAACCAGAAACAATCGTGAAACTCAAAATTCTCTGTTGCACCACTTACAATTTCGCTAAAATCAATTTTAATTTTATTTAAATTTTCATAATTGTGCTACAAAGTACGTCATTGTATTCGGGGGATTCTGTAGAATTATTTCTCTTGAAAACAATATTTTTATCGTTTATACTTAACCTGTAAAAAATCATCGAAGTTGCAAACTCGGTTGTACCGTTCACATCTCACTTGAAGCAATTTCAATTTTATTTAAATGTTCATAACTATGCAACAAAATACATCATTGTATTCGGGAGATTCTGTAGAATTATTTCACCTAGAAATAATTTTTCTATTGTTTATACTTAACCCGTAAAAAATCGTCGAAGTTAGAAATTCGTTTATCTCTTCCAAGTGAATTTTCTCGAAAATGGAGGTCGATAGACAAAAACGCTTTTTCAGATTCGCGTTCGGCGCCGGTTGATCTGTGAAACTAGCCTAACGTTCGACGGAATATTGAAATGATGGTAATAAGTAGGCTTCGATACGAGGTTGACTGTATGCCAGGGGGTTTATATTTTACAGTAGTGACCGTACATTCTTCGCACACCTTTTCCATTCCACGTACTTTTAAACCATCCCCTCTCTTCGTTTCTCTCTCGCTCTCTCGCTCTCTCTCGAAACTCTGCCACTTCGATGCTTTTTACGGGGCTGCTTTTTCTCTTATTTTGAACCTCCCGTTGCTTTGGCCAAGAGTTTTCAGTCAGCGTTACGTAGAAAACGTTGAACTTGTTCGTGGTTCTTTTTTCACGGAAAAAGCACCACGTTGAAGGAGACGAGAGATATGGAAGGAAAATGTCAAATTTATCGGGGCGAAGCCTTCGGAACGTTAAACTGCAAAAATCGTGGCCCTTTTTACCCGTAAAAAAACGGCTGAGGAACAACTTAATAATTTTCTCAAAAAATCGTATAAATCACAATGAAAATGTTTCACAATCGGTGGAAATCAAACGCTCAACATTTCGAGAAACACATTTTGTTCTTGTAAATATAAATATGATTATTTTGAAAATTTTTCATTACCCGCAGTGACAAATAGAAAGTTGTATTTATTGTCTAAATGAAATTCAACTAAGGAAAGAATCGTGACAAATGATTTTAATATCGATATAGTAGCTGCGGTGTAGTTATCGATTAATTATAAACAAGTTTGATAGAGCGTGGTTGATATAATGTTAACCTAATTTTTAATTAATTAATTTCGTCGAAGCAGAGACTCGTGGTGGCATTTTTCAATATAGTACCATTCGTTAAATAACTTTATTTCCACCGCAGTAGAATTTTGAATAAAATTTTGCTATAATGCGAGAATATAGTTAAACAATACGGAAGAATCGTTATCGCGATGATTGTAAATATTATTAAAATATGGTGATACATAGTTCCCACGTTAAAAATGGCACCTGTCGTGCGTGAAAACACAATAATAAATACAATACAGTTTTTCGAATAAAAAATCTTGGGCAATAGTCTTCGGTAATCGTTTTTCGGCGCAGCTCGGCGACAATTCCACCGAGCATGATCGATCAATTGAAATTTTTTGGTCGACGCACACATCTGATTGGCCGGCGCCAATTTGCTCGCATACGGTCGATCAAAATATCTTCATCGAATACTTAATTACTTCGATATCGCTATCTTGTAGATGGCTTGCTCTAACAGCCATATACATTATATACCATGAAGACTTATGATGGGGTTCCAATTTGCCGCAGGGCGCCGTCAGGCTGCGTTTAACAACTTTTTAATGGAGGCTTGGCGACCATCACCCCGCCGCCAATGTTGAAACACTAATTCTAACGGGTGGCGTCTGAAAAATACATCTTCCGTATATTCTTCGAAAACTTTCATTCCGCACAGGGTGGACCTGTCCATATAAATCTATCCAGAATAACCATAACTCGCATAAACAAAATGATAAAACGGTGCGAAAATTTTTTTGTTTCTCTTTTCCAAGTAATTCTATTGCAAGTTCACAGATCTTCTTTTTTTTAAATAATTTATTCCGGCCTGCATTAATTTATTTAGCAGTTCGTCGATTAATTTATTTAGAAAATCCTCAATTTTTATTTCGTGGTGCGACAATGCCTCTTGATAAGTTTGCTCGTGTAATTATTAATAGGGGTGGTCCGGATCTGTATGCAAAATAAAAAGTTTGTGTAAATGTGTTTTCATCGTGTGAGTTTGCAAAAATGTTTCACTGGTAATTTCAATGTAGTGAAAATAATATATTAATACCTCCTAAAATCTTTGCACTGTTTTCAACTCATTTTTGTCATGAATTGCATAAAATCCGTAGTCTAGTCATTAGTTTATGGTAATTTCGCCAGGCAATAAATACTATATTTAAACTCGTGTTCTGGAATGTAAGATCTCAACTTTGACACTTTCCCATAAAAATGGTACTCAGAAAATCAAAAAACACAATTTTCAAATACTAATTTCACCGTTCAGTTTAAGTGTCCATTCATTGAACACGTCATATAACCCCCCAAAAATATATTAAGCGTTTAATAAATTTCCAAAAAACTTAGGCGTACCATTTTTACTGCCAAGTGACCTTTGCAGGGTTTCCAAAAGAATATATTAAAGATAGTAAAAATGCTTATTTTGGTACGATTTTGATACAAAAGTTGAGGATCGATTGATGGGTTTCTAAGATACTGTTTGCGATGCGTGACGCTAAACAAATTTATTTTCAAAGATGAACGAGCGTAGTTTTATCTGTGTGCGACACAGTGAGATAGAAGGGGGAACGGTTTCGTTTCAGATCGAGCCGTGTGTTGTTTATGGTTTATCGTTTCGAGTCGCAACAAGGAATTTCGTTTGGCATTCACATCTCTGGAATCATAGTCATCCAAAGGCTCGGTGCGTCGAACGTACCGATTGATTTTTCGTGTACGCCACGCACAGATACGTGCGGGCACACATTCGGGTCGAGCTATCGCTCCGAGCTCTCGCAAAATCAACCCCGAGCCCGACCACCCCCGCCTCTATGACAATTCTCCACCCCTGATAAGCGTTCGCCTTCTCGCTCCCCCTCCCTTCGCGCGATCGACTCCCCTACTCCCCCGCTGTCATCCAACGATGCCAGGGCCGGACCACGAAACCTCGGGCCCCCCCGGCAACCTTTTAACGCTCCGAATATGCATACCCGGAGCCAATTTTTATTTCTATTTAAAACTTCGAACGACATTATATTATATTTCGAAAAATACTGAAGTATTAAGTATAGTATTAGCATACATAATGCTTCTCTATAAATGGTGACGATAGCGATAGAAGAATCACCGTCGATAGCACACGACATGCGGTACTATTTTATTTTGTCAATCGAAAATGAAACCTGCGTTCTAATTTTTGTTGACGGCTTTCGCAGGATCAAAGGCCGCACAGTCGCTCGATGCAGATCGATTTTTCTTTTGAACTTTAATTTTTTAAATAAATTGAACAATGTCCTAAAAAATTGATGCCCTGGCATTTAGATTCTTGCCTGTGGCGCTCGTAACAATCTCAATTTTGATTTTTGTTAATTCGAAAAATTCCTGAAATTAGTCGAAATGTGAACAAAAATTCACACCAAAGTCGCATAACCAACTGTATCTCCGTTTCGTTGTAAAAAAATCGCGAGTGCAGCCAAAAAGTATTAAAGTGTAAAATAAGTGATTTTTCAAGGGTGGACTTAGACGCTCATAACAATTTCAATTTAGATTTTTCCCGACTCCAAAAATTCCTGAGCGTAGCCAAACCATGATCAAAAATTCACACTAAAGTCGCATGACCAACTGTATCTCCGTTTCGTTGTAAAAAAATCGCGAGTGCAGCCAAAAAGTATTGAAGTGCAAAATAAGTGATTTTTCAAGGGTGGACTTGGACGCTCATAACAATTTCAATTCAGATTTTTCCCAACTCCAAAAATTCCTGAGCATAGTCAAACCATGATCAAAAATTCACACTAAAGTCGCATGACCAACTGTATCTCCGTTTCGTTGCAAAAAAATCGCAGCCAAAACGGACTGAAGTGCGAAACAAGTAATTATTTAAGGGAGGACTGAATCGCTCGTAACAATTTCAATTTTGATTTTTGCTAATTCAAAAAATTCCTGAATGTAGTCGAAACATGAACGAGAATGTGGACTGAAGTTGCAGAGGAATTGGCTTGGCAGTTTCGTTCTGGAAAAAACTGGCGAAATCGCCGTAAGAGTCGGCCACGTTTTAAGTCGGTAAAAAGGAAGGTTAAAAAATTCCGTGGAAAAGGATCGAGAAGATCTCGAGGCTCGCCTCGATTCCTCGATCTTCCGCCTGCGCCCTCCCGACCCCCTCCCCCTTTGTCGTCGCCATTCTCCGCCTTCAGTTCCCTTTTCCAGGGGTTTTCTTTTTTTGCTCGCTCGCGTGTTTAGCCAAGAGCCCTCACGGGCGGAAGCGTCACGTACAGCTCTGAAACAAAAACGTAGCGACGTCAAATGTGATTACGAGAGCTGCGAGAGCAGCTCCAGAACGCGGATGCTGCGCTAGGTTGGGTGGAGAACAACCGGCGAGCTGGTAGAGGACGCCTAGAAAGCTTCGGTTGTGTTCGACAAAGAGGACAACGACGGAGAGATAGAAAGAGACGGAAAAAGACAGAGAGCGAGAGATATAGGGAGGGAGAGAGAGAGAGAGAGAGAGAGAGAGAGAGAGAGGGAGAGAGAGAGAGATGTGCAAGGAAAGAGGGTTGACTCAGGGCTGAATCTACACCGAGTCACGGAAGTATTCGCACACCCCCTAACACCCACTATTCCGCCTCACCATCGGAAAGTTCGAGCCATTGATATTTTCTGGGAGCCGAAATTCGAATGAGAAAATGCTGGAATACGTCTATCTAAAATAATAATTTCACGTAGCTCCGTTTCACGTATTAAAACCGACTTATTTATTGGCTTACTGAAAACAATTCGTCTGTTGTGTCGATAAGAACAAATTCTAATGTGGCTTCAATAAAAACGATTTAGAGAACGTGCAGCAGAAAATTAACGGTTCCACGAAAAACAATTTCCACGTGTATTTTAGTAAAAATCATGCTTATATTGCTCCACTAAATAACAACGTATCTGTTCATTCTGAACTTTTACGGCGTGTCCCAACAATCTGCTAAAAAATAAATTCTGCATATAATATTCTCGGGAGAATCATTTTTATTATATTAGATTGCTCCACTAAATAACAATCTACCTACACATTATAACGCGAAAGACAGTGGTACAGTGATACAGTTTGTACAGCCTGCCACTATAAAGATTATCTGTTTATCGTACTTTCAAAATTTGTGTAATTGATATGTTGTTCCACTAAAAGCAATTTAAAAATAACTTACATATTGTTGCAATAAAAATGATTCGCATATTGTCGCGCTAGAAACACCGTATGCATTGTACCACTAAAATGCAATTTACGTCGTTCCATTAAAAGCAATTACTATGACATATCACTGAAAGCAATTTATATATTACCACATTAAAAATAACTTATATAAAAGCAATCTGTATATGTTGTACCACTAAAATATCTTTTATGTACTGTCATTGAATACAACATATTTTCACAGTAAATATTAATTTGTATACCGTTGCAGTAGAAGTAACGTAAAAATTATTTAAGTCATCGTACAAGTGGTTGAACAAATATTTCATTATTATTTTCTGTTAATACTCATGTCAATAATACTGTTGTGGGAAGATACTACGAATAATAAAGTCAGTCGCATTCGCCCAATCTGTACAGTATAATTATTAAAAAAAAAAAAAAAAAACTGCACAATGGATGCGTTAACAATACAATTACCACACCATTCTTCAATGAACCATTCTGATTGTACAACGTGAACAGTATCCAGATAGAGAAAAAAAAATTGGACCAAAGATTGATTATACGTTTGGCAAATGGCGCGTTCTGTGCGTTGACACTTAAGGGAACGTTTAAATTGAACAAGAGTGCTTATTATATCCGGAAGTCGTCGGGAGAGAGTCGACCGAGCCAGCAGCACGTGCTTGCCAATTTGTCCACCGCACGTGGCACCGATAAAACCATGTCAAAATATTGCTCGCTATTTGAATAGGCCAATTATACCAGCAGCCTCCTCAACACGCCCATCTCTTTTCACCGAAAAAAGCTCTATCGCGTCCGTCATTTTTATTTACAGTGTCATTACAGCCCGAACGAAATCGAATCAAGCGAAAAATAAACCAAATTAATTCTGCCCTCATGATAAAAAATTATTTGTACCACAATTTCTGAAAATCCTTCCGTCCACCTAAAATTTACTGTATCAATAGTAGCTAGATCTTAAGAAATACCTTCGAGTATATCAAATGACAAATGAACCAAATTAATTCTGCACTCATAATAAAAAATTATTTATACTGTACCACATCTTTAAAAAATTCTTCCGACTACCTAAAATGTACTGTATCGATAGTAGCTACATCTTAAGAAATACCTTCGAGTATATCAAATGACAAATGAACCAAATTAATTCTGCACTCATAATAAAAAATTATTTATACTGTACCACATTTTTAAAAAATTCTTCCGACTACCTAAAATTTACTGTATCGATAGTAGCTACATCCTAAGAAATACCTTCGAGTATATCAAATGAGAAATGAACCAAATTAATTCTGCACTCATAATAAAAAATTATTTGTACTGTACCACATTTTTTAAAAATTCTTCCGACTACCTAAACTTTACTGTATCAATAGCAGCTACATCCTAAGAAATACTTTCGAGTATATCAAATGAGAAATGAACCAAATTAATTCAGCACTCATAATAAAAAATTATTTCTACTCTACCACATTAGGTAAAAAATTCTTCCGACTACTTAAAATTTACTGTATCAATAGCAGCAACATTTCATCCGAAGAAATACGTACAATAAATCAAGTATAATTGCTAAACTAAAATAAATTTAGGTTATTCATTATAGTCAGTCTAAATTAAATTAAATCTTTCTGATAAAATAAGTCTTTCGTTTCCAGAATTGAGAAACGATGAACAATGATAGGTAGGAAATAATGTCAACTATTTATCGTTGTTCCAAGCACACATTTTTCCACAAATCAAATATAGTTAAAGGGAAGTTTGTACATTTTTGGAGCAAGTATCCAGCAGAGTGTGTTTCATGAAATCGGGGTATAGTAATTGAAATTGCAGCGAGATAAAGTCGAACGTAGTAAAATTGGCAATAATAGCAGTTTCGTTAGCGTTCATAGTTATCGGGGAACGCGAATGGCGTCGTCTCGCTAAAATGAGAGGCAGAAAGCGAAGGTTTGCACGGTATTTGAGCGTCTTTGACAACATTCGCCTAAATGGAGGCGACACGTACGATTCCCGAAGAGGCGCAGCGCGTAGATCAAAGCCGGTGAATTTCCGATGCACTGATCGAGGGTGCACGGATATTCTGAAAAGGGGGGCGCAACACCATATCGACGGGGCGTGGTCGAAATCTGTCACACTAGCCACGAACAAACTGATGCATTGTCAGCAATGATACAGCGCTGACTCCTAAAAGCACTCTACGAACACAGAAAAAAAAGCGTTCATGCGAAGATCGGAATCAAAGGAGAAGCGAAGTCTTTAGAGAAAAATTGATCGTGTTCAGTCTGCCATAACTTCAAGGAAAAGAATTCTAGGACGATCCGACTAGGCTCATTTTATAGGGCGAAGTCCGCGCTCTCGACACCCCTAAGATCGACTTTTCTGGAATCATCCTTTATCCTCGGGAAAATGATTATAATGCATTCATCCCCACTAAGGAATCGCGAAATCTCAACTGTAAAATTGAACACGTTCAAACTATCATAACTTCGTTCAAAAAAATCGTACAGTAATCTACCCGGGCTCATTTGATAGGGTGAAGTCTGCGCTTTCGACACCCCTAAGTTCAGTTTTTCCGGAATCATCCTTTATCCTCAGGAAATTGATTATAATGCATTCATCCCCACTAAAGAATCGCGAAATCTCAACTGTGATATTGAACACGTTCAAACTACCATAACTTCGTTCAAAAAAATCGTACAGTAATCTACCCGGGCTCATTTGATAGGGTGAAGTATGTGCTTTCGACACCCCTAAGTTCGATTTTTCTTGAATCACCTTCTTTCTCAAGAAAAAATTGAAAGTTATGCAGCAACGATTAGTGGAACGCTAACTGTAGGATGAAAAATTGGCTGCATCAAAACTACCATAACTTAGTGAAAAAAAATCGTAGGATAATTCACCTAAGCTCATTTTATGGGGCAAAGCGACTAGTTTTGGTATCTTTAAATTCAATTTTCTTTGACCATCATTTCGGCTTTAAAAAATTGAATGTATTGATGAAAAATTAATGAAAAATTCTCTACAAATTCGAACGTCTCTAGGCAATTTAAAAAATTGTTTTCGGTGTCCAAATCACCATAGATTTCAAGATTGAAGTCTCTCCTTTACGACGAGTTCGAAAAATTCAGTATACGATTTTTTATAGACATTGTACTTTCAAAAAATGTGTACCACTGTTGCATTCATAAATTTTAAAATTACAAGAATATTAATGATCAATAACAATTATTGACAACTAAATTTTCAGATTAGAATAATATTACTAATACGGAACAACATCCATTTTGCACAATTGTATTATTAAGGTAGATACGAGGAAAAAAATGTCCGATGGCTTCTTCTCTTTTTCCACATGAAGCACAACAACGTTCCGTTCAGCTAAATAGAACTATGTATCATGCACGAGCCACGTATCGCATCAGCGTAACGTAACACAGTTACATAGTTATGTCGAATATTTTCCCAGCAACTCTTCCTGCTTTGTTTGACTATCGAAAATTCTGTAACCTGAAAATTTCGAGACCGTCGACAGCGCGAAGGACGCCTTTTGTGTTAGGGGTAAATAATTTCATCCCTTGAATCGCGTTCCCAATAACTGTTCCTATAATATAAACTGTTATAATACAAAATAATTCAAACTCAAATTCTGATTTGAGTAGTGAACAGTTGCTTGAAATTGCATCGACTTGAACATAAAAGAAACATTACATAAAAATAATTACATAAAAATCTCTAATTGCCACATTACATGCAAAATAATTTCAACTTCAACTTTGGCTTCCGTAATGAAAACACTTGATTGATATATTAATTTTGTATAGCTTCAATCATTTCGCAATTTTTACTCCATGTATGCAAACTTTAATGTATACGCTGCGGTTAATTGTATATTTTGTGGATCATACTTTTCTTTATTTCTCTGTTTAAAAAATCTATATTCAGCGTATTGTTATTAACGTAAATTAACTACTAATCAAACAAATTAAATTAAGAATACATACAATGAATTAAATTTTAAATGAATATTCGTATACATGCTTACAATTTATTTAATTAAATGTAATATCTGTATATGTGATTGTTTTCAAATTTTTATTTTTTCTACACAGTTTGGTTTAGTTAGCCTGACAGCAATTGTGTGTTTAATAATTTTACTAAAGTTCGGAGTTTGTCGATGGTATTCTTGGGTATACTGGTAATTTGTTACCGATGGAATGCAACTTGTAAAATGGAGTAACCGCCATCGCAGAAATATCAAAGTTATCTCTGAATTTCCTCGAGGCTCTCGCCTGGGAGCTGTGCTGTTTAACCTATTTACCAATGATCTCTCTGGGGAATTTGGATTCTGCAAATTCTTACTATATGCTGATCACTTGGAGATCCATTGCTGCATCGATCATCCGCTCTATCAATTCAGGAAGCTCTTAATATCCCTCTTGACCCCCCTAACCAACTCAAATACTTCATTTTACAATTCTAATACATTTAAATCCAGTGAATTGTAATGATAGAAATGAATTAATTTTGCAATATAAGTTTCACGAGGTCGTCAGATATTTTCGTTGAATTTACCGAGGATCCAGGAAATTAGAAATGTTGTTAAAGAATTATATGTCAGAAAAATATGATGACATGATGTAATAATAACTTGCGATGCTGTATGAAATTGTGTGTGTAGAGACTCTGTAACTTCGAGCCACTGTTCCTATGCGATCGAAGAGCCTCGTGGACCTAATTTACAAGGGGTAGATCGCTTAGATTAGATCCGATCACTTGGATTGGAAAGCCAACTTTACGGTCTGCGTGGACCATATGCAGGTTGTACTTCGCAAGGGTGGTCTAATCGATAGCTCTCGAAGATTGAGATAAGCTTTCAGAGTGTTTTTCATGTATAGTTATATGAGGGAGAATATGCGCCCCAAGGGATCATGCTACTGTCAAAAATAACCCAGAATCTCAGCCTCAAGTCTTCTCCACGATCCACAAAATTGCTAATTACTAGCTCAATTTTGATTTTTTTCTCCTTGTCAAAATTTGTGTGTATATTTAAAACATAAACGAAAATATACATTCTATTTACACAATAATCGGCGTCACACTCTTGTTATAAAAAAATTCCAAAGTTAAAGATACCAGGAGGTTGTGATTAGTTCTTCCCCTAGGATAGACTTACTTAGTTGCTTATAACTAGCTCAATTTTGATTTCTTCTCCTTGTCAAAATTTGTGTATATAATCAAAACATAAACGAAAATATACATTCAAGTTACATAATAATCGGATTCGCAGTTTTGTTATAAAAAAAAATTCAATGTAAACAGTATTATTTTGTTTCAAAGGTACACTTAAATGCTCATAGCATGCTCAATTTTGATAATCTCGTGTTCGAAAAATTTGAGAATATAGTCGAAACACGGACAAAAGTATGCAGCAAAGTCGCATAGCAAATGAGTTTCTCGTTCCATTGTAAAAAAATCCTATGTTCGCTTTTATTAAGTTGAACAGTGATACGAGAACTTTCTCGACTGAAAAAATTGCTATTCCGTTGACATAGCAAATAAAAGGCAACCTAAACCGTCGAAATTGAACAACGATCTATAAAATTCGCGAATGCAGTTTGCCATGATTCGGCCGGAGCCCCCGGAACAGCCGAGTCGAACGCCGAGCAATAAAAATCCAGGTGAGTAGGTGCGAATGCGTTTATAAATTTCGCAAATTCCGGCTTTGATCGACTCGCTCTGTAAAATGTCATTATTCGTTGCGGCGCATTTCGCATTCTTAATGAGAGATACCGAAATCTGCAACTAAAGCGAACATAATGAACACGTAGCATAACTGCAACCGCTCTCTTCGGATCCGACGCAATCCGATTACTTTTCAAGGGCTCAAACGCTAAAAGATTATGTTCATATCGAGCCGAACAAACGGACGAGCCATAATTACCGATTAATGATTGCCCAATCAAAGAACAATCTCCAACGAAAACCCCTAGAAACAACACTCGCTCAAAATGGTGATTTTTCTAGGCGAAATCAGAATGCAAGACACAATAGAAAGTATACTAAGCAATTCTACGAGAAAAACTGCATCGAAAATAAAGAATGAATTTTTGTCATTCGAGGCTCGGTTTTTGAAAAAATCGAGTTTCAAAATAGACCTAGTGAAATGGTTCGGTTTGCCTTTGAACTCGATTTTCTCGACAACTATGCCGCGGATGAAAAAATGTTGCTCCACAGATTTTGTAGATTTTTGAACGAGGAATCACGCGGTGTAGCTCGTTTTTTGGTTTCGGTGGCGGTTCGCACGAAGAATTTTTGCGAAATGTTTAATGATACCTATTTTCGGTGTAGTCGCGAACAGGGTGGGTTCGAGAAAGTTTAAAGAGGCGGAGGCTCTTGGAACTTAATGTTTCTCGTTCGCAGCCCTTGCTGATACCCTTCGGCTGCATATCTGTTCGATCTCACCCTCAGGCACCCTCTCGCCACGCTCCGAAGGAGGGTCGAACGAGGAGTGGGCGTCAAGTCGACGAATCGAAGGGTTTTGTCGAAGTTCCTCGAGAAACCAGACAGGTTTCGGTTATATGTGAGTCATTTCGGATGACGGGAGGAGACAGGATTGCCAAATGAATTCCCTTGGACCAGAAATTATGATGGACAGAAAATATTTTGTTATTGTCGTGGAGGAAAAACGCTCTGCAATATTTTCTTTCCGAGAGTCTGACCAAGCCAGGACCAGCTTTTCTCAGGTTAATTTTGACTTTTCCTGTGTACAAAAATTTGGAGATACAGTCTAAAGATAAGCAATAGTAGTTTTGTTGTAAAAAAATGCCAAAGGCAGGCTAAGATACTAGGAGTTGTAACAAGGTCTTTTCCAAGTATCTAGTTAATGGTTTATAACATACTCAATTTTCATTCTTCCTGCGTCTAAAAATTTGTGGACATAGTTAAATTATGGACAAAAAGGATCGCTGAAGTTCTATAATGATCAGTATCGCAGATTCGTAATAAAAAAATATCAAAATCAAAGTAAGACATTAGGGGGTAGTAAGTTCTTCTTCGAGGGTGTAGTTAATAGCAAATAACATAGACACTTTGCATTTTTTCGTCATATAAAAATTTGGTATCATAGTTAAGTAATAAACAGAAGTGTATAACAAAATTCTATAACCATCAGTTTTGCAGTTGCAGTACAAAACATTATAAAGTTAGTCTAAATTACCAAGAGTATTCATGTTCTTGAATGCTGTACTTCAATCGGCTACAGCATACTCAATTTTGATTTTTTCTTGATCCTGAAATTCGAGAATAATGTCAGAATATAGACAAATGGATACACTGAAGTCCCATAATAATCAGTTCCGCAGACCCATAATAAAAGAATGTCAAAGTCAAACTGAAACATTATGGGGTGTAATAAGTCAGCTTCCAAGGGTGTAGTTCATAAGCTTCTAACACCGTCGATTTGCACTTATTCTCCATAGAAAAATTCGAGAACATAGTCAGAAGGTAAACAAAAGCGTAGCCTAAAGTCCCATAAAAATCAGTCTCTTCGTTCTATTCGAAAAAATTCGGCAAGTCGTCGAAAACCCCGATCAAATCTCCCCTAAAAATTTCTTTAAAACCACCCCACATTCGCTACCCTCAGCACCTCTAAATATCACTTTCCCCAAACCATCCTCCAAAAGTCTCCTCACCCTTCGAACCCCTATCCGTCATATACTCCCCGCGCCCCTCCCGGTAAAAATTAAAAAACCCATCTCCCAATAAAACGAACTCCACTATTCCCCCGAAAAACAAAAAGGAACCTAGTACTAAAGACACAGAGGGCAACCTTAAGGGTCGCTACAATTCCGCCTATCTAGAAGAAGCCCTAAAGCCTCCCTCCACGCGCCCTCCGCCCGCGTCCACCCACACAGACCCGCGTGCGCCCACCACCCTTTAGTGTACACGGTACGAAAAGCTAGATAGCAGGGTGGAAAGAAAATCGCTCGCAGGTTATTTTCCAGAAGAATTTTTATTGGTAAGTCCGCCATCTTGGCCGGCGGGTGGGGGAACGTTCATCAGCCTCTAACAGTTCCCGATTGGCCGGCGTAGGGGATGCGTTGCCATGGCGACCTCCAATAACCGGTTTGCGCTCACGCCTCGTGGTTCGCGCGCCGAAGCGCTTTCGTTTCGCCGGGGGAGAGGTGGCAGGGGAGGGGGGTAGGTATCGCTCGCGACCCCCCACCACCTCGAACAACCCCTCCGAGTCGTGTCCCCCCGCGGAGTCACCGGGATAACTGCATTTCGCGGACAGAATCCCACAAGAACTCACGGCGAGCGGTCGCCCCTCTCGATTGCTCGGCTCGTTTCGGGTTTTTCCTGCTCGGCAGAGCCCGCGTCGTCGCGACGCCCGTTGCCCGCGAGGGCCACTCCGGCGAGTTACGAACGCCCGCGAGGGCCGCTACGCGACGCGCAGAGACTCGCCTCTCTCAGACAACCCCGATTTTCTCTCGCCTGCTGCTCTTCTCATAATTATTCCGAGATATTCGAGAATCTCTCTCCTCTGTCCTCGTGTCCGTCGTTTGGCCCCCCCTCTCTCCCCCTTCTTCGCACGGAAACCTCCCCCCGCTTTCTCCTCCCCTTCTCACCCCCCCGCGCCCACTGTTGACTGGGAGCCGCGTAATTGCATCGACGGGATAATAAGATTTCAATTTCGAATCGAGGCCGCGGTAGCGATAACGTCCGCCCGCGATTAACCTGTGTTTTACGGTCCTTTCGGCTCTCTTAACCTCCCCTCAACCCCCTCCCCCCTCCCCCAGCCACCCACCCACAACGTAAACATTAGCAGCGTCGCGGATCACATTGTTGAAGAGGCTCTCCGCGGAAACTCGGTCGAAACAGGGCGGCATCTTTGCCGCTTCGCCGAATTTACGCGTGGTGTGAGACCGTTTCGGGGGACGAGATCGCGGAGCCGAGACACCGTTGGCACCGAGGTCGCATCTTCGCTGAGAAAGACAGTGGATCTTCGTTGGAGCTTCGCTGAGAGAATCTGAGACCAACCGTGTTCTTCGAGCAACCGCAGGAGAGCGCCGAGCAGTGATCCCGGCACCTCCAGGATTAGCGTCGGCACCTTTCCGAGAAGAATAGAGTAGTACTCTCAGTTGCTGAGCAGCTGAGACCGTCGGCCGAAGAGTTCGGAAGAGTAGTGAGGTGAGATCAACACAGTCGGACATTCACTGAGGCGATAGAGTACTTTCAGTTGGAACGCTGAGGATCTGAGAGTCGCGGCATCGCTGAGACGAAGGGACGTGGGCTGAGAGTTTCCGAATCGATATAGAAGATTCACTAGGAAGAGGGAGAGAGTGAAGTTTGGGCGCTGAGAGTCTGAGACTTGTTGGAGCGAAATCATAGTGGACGCGAACTGAGACCTCCGACACCAACGTCAGAGCTTTGCTGAGAAGATTGATTATTCCCAGTAGAGGTTTCCCGAGGATCTGAGGATCTTTGCTACTTTGAGTATTGGCTCGGTTTAGTGCTGAGATCCGAGACTTGTTCGCCGTACTGAGAATCCCAAGTGAACTGAGAGTTCTAGGCACACGATATTGAAATTTTCCCAAGCAGTTTCGGTTTCGATGTTTTCGAGTTGAGGTCGAAAAGATACGGATCCTCTGAGACCTCAGCGATCAACATTGGAGCCTCCGCTGAGGAGCGTAGGCCAGTGCCCAGAAAGAAGACCTTTCGAGACCTTTGAGGATGCAAAAGACGCTAAGTTAATCACAAGCCGAGGCCTGTCCAGCAAGTGTCATAATATTGTGTTGAAGCAGTGCGTCCTGACGTGTGTATACTTAAATAGTTATTCCGAAGCCTCTTCCTAAGAGTAATTCTCAGTCGACGTTCTGAAGGATTACAATCGAGGTTAGTCCAATTCTATCCTAATTAGAGGACGAGCATCGCATCGTTGAGTTGTTGATTGCTCACTTGAGAGGACAACGTTGCGTCGCCAAGGGATCTTAGCTAGGTAGAAAGAGGATTTGCTTTGCTATCGCTCCTCCTCAGTGTACCCTACAGAGAATAAGGATCACCTTTTGCTGGTACTTTTCAGGCTATCCAAATTCTCAAAATACAGCAATTTGGGGGGTAGACCAGTTCTAAGTCTCCTTTCCCTGAGTGGCTGGAATAAAATCCTTGAGCAACAGTAACCTTGGAACCCACTGGGTCTCGAAGATATCTTTAAAAAACAAGAATTTACCGTAACCACGAGCCTCCATCTTTGAGCAACGCCGAACCTCTGAGCAAATCTGGACCTTCGAGCAAGGCTGATCCTTTGAGTCGCCGAATCCTCAAGGTATCGCCATTAGAAACTCTTCCTGAGTGACCGAGACGGACATGGAACATTTGCTCTGAGAGTCCTACACCTGTGAGAAGTCCGAAATCCCGAGGACAACAGTGCATCCCTCAGCAACAGGGATTTGCTTCGCTACAGGTCTCAGATTTGTCAAATCCTTGAGTGAGAAAGGTTAACATATGAAACTTTGAAAATTTCCAAGTCCGAACCTGAAGACTGAAGCTGTTCGGTGTACCGAAGACGCCACGGTACCTTCCGATAATAAGGATTTGCTTCGTTACCGTTCACAAACTCTCTGGGACCAGCAAAGGAGTCTAACCCCGAAGTGTCCGAAACAGGATACATTGCGGATCCTCTAACGCGAGAGCTGGAGTATAGTTGCGTCGGGATCGGTATCGCGTAATTCCCATAAACCTCTGCGAAAGGCTGGAATCCCGAAGCCATCGGCTGCCAGTCGGCTCCTCGCAGCTGTCGAAAGCAGAAGGGAGAAGGAGAATCCGGGGGGGACCGTGCGAGGCAAAGGATTGACATATAAAATCGAGGATCCTCCGAGAGAAGGATGACCCACTAACTATTGGAAGGCGAGGTGAATACTGTGAACGAGAGACCTCGACAAGGTCACCCCGGCATCACCCTGGCTAACGACCTTTCCGGAGGTACCGGGGGTCCCGGTGCAGGCGGCGTCGGTTCCGTCGGTGGCGGGTCCGTCGGCGGCGGCGGCGGCGGCGGCTCTTCGTTGCCGACGACTGCCCTCAGCCTCGACCATCAGCAGTTCAACATATTCCCGGCGATCTTCAGCAGACAGCTGAACTTCTCGGCGGCGGCCGCCGCGAACTGCGGCCAGAACAAGCTAATGGACGAGCTCAGGCCGAACCTCGGCCTCCTCGGCGTCGGACTGGTCGAGAACGACAGCTTTCATCTGAACCACAACCAGGAGAAGAGGAAGTGCAGCAGCACCAGTTCGAACGAACAGGACTTCGGACTGTACGGCGTGCACCAGGGACTCGAGGCCAGCCCGCCCACGCCCGCCGCGACGCCCGGCAGGAGCAGCGTCGGGGCCACTTCCAGTGTTGGTAAGAACAATCCTTTTTTTCTTTTTTAATAATTCAACCAGCAAACCTTGACTCGACGAAGCCTGGGCCTGGAATTTTTCCATTGTAAACTTGAATCCTTTGTGATCGCTTTATACATACTCGATATATGTCCAATACACGGGTCCAGCCGAGGACATGTATCGGACAGGAGATACTATTCTCTGATCCACGCCGAACGTTCATGGCACCTCAGGATACCCCAGCGGGGATAGTTCTGGGACTTCTATCGGCTAGGCATCTGGGACCTTTATCGGCTAGGAATCTGGGACAGATATAGAGTAAACGCGGTTACTATTATTCGCAGCGAGATATGTTTTTACTCGAGATTAAACGGTTTCGAGAGATGGTGTTGTCAGTTGTTTTTGTAGGTGGACGCGTGAAGGTCTCGTGAAGGTCAACTTTGATTTTTCAAATGAGTAGTTCAGGAGTTTGTATAAAACTGACCGTTATACGATTGTTTTTGTTCAGTTGGACTGCGGATGTCCGTGTAAAGTCAAAGTTTTTTGGCGAACATAACCTAAAATACTTTGAAAATGTTTTCCCTGGCAATGATTCTGGGCTGTGAACTCGATAGTATAAATAATGTGGAATTTATTTCCGAAATTATTGATTATAGTTTCTCTGATGGTACTTGGTGTAAGATTGTTAATATCCTCAGTAGATTCATAGGTATTTGGTAATTATGAGGATGTAGCCCTGACACATAACGAGCACCATACCAACAACTAACCCTTAAATCTAACTAGGGTACCAAATTACTGAGCTTATATTAATTATACTTATTTTTGAAGCATAATGAATATTAAAAGCATATATATTAAATGATTTTTATGAAAATATCTCTTTGTAAAATATTCATTATGCTTTAAAAGTAAGTATAATTAATATAGGCACAGTAGTTGGGTCCCCTACCCTATCTGTACTATAGAATTATGTTAGAAAGTCTCCAAAACCTATTTAACCAATTCCATTACCTAAAAATTCATCTTTGCCTTGCTTTGAACATTTGTAATTAAAAATACCAATTTAATCAAAATTAAATCTTCGAAAAACAATGTAGGACCGTCGAAAAATTCTGTTACCGAGAAAAAGACTCGGCTGTGGAAGGAAATTTGACATTTATAGGAAACAGATTGTCAGATACGAAAGCGAAGAGTGTGGTGCTTAGGGTTGCTCTATTCTTTCGGCTCAGTGTAGCATGTTTCATCGAGAATAATACGCACTCGATGCTCGCCTACGCCCAGCCATCATGGCAAAACCCCATTAGGCCACCCTTGGCGTTAGGCTCTCTAAATCCCCATGAACACATAATAATAGGCCGTGGAACAGGTACCACCATATGGTACGGTCCTCGCACCCCATTGTCAACACCTTGGCCGATCGCTTTGTCAATGTACACGCGTTCCACTCGAAAATTAACAAGCAGAAAATTCACCTATATCGAGATGACACGTTGGCCATTTTCGTTTTCCGAGTCAGTCAAAATGTAACGAGAAAATCCCCTTTTGTTCCACGTTCTTGAAATTTAGTAACTCTTCTGTTTGCGCTTGTTCCGTTTGAACTTCGCGCGCAAAATAAACAGGGAAATATTTATGTTGGTAATAGATACGTTGTCAATGCGGTGGACGTTGTGAACGGTTCGAAATTGTCGCCATGAAGAATATTAATTACGATCTGGTTTTTGTATTTGAATCCTATTGTTGATCATCAATAGCATTGTTATTCAAAGTAAAAATATCATTTTACTCAGTACAATTTATATCTTTTGTGATATTTGCGTTTCTCGCATTTAAATTTGGCGCGCAAATAAATAGGGAAACATTTATGTTGGTGGTACACACAGTTGGTAATGTCTGAACATTCTGGTCGATTTAAAATTGGCGGCATGGATTTAAATGTTGGTTAACCCAACTATTAGTAGTTTTATCTTTACAATTTATACATAAGTGCTTGTCTCTTTTAAAATATTCAGTGATAATGAGAGACAGACACAAAACTGGGGAGGATACAATATTTTAATCGATATTATCAGAACTGTTTGTTCCCAACAAAATTATTTAGATAAAAATAGAAAGTTTTTAGTAATAGATACAATAAGATAAAATACAATTAAATACTGTAGAATAAATTATTCCGAAACAGACTAAAACAGAATAAATTAAAATAGAAAAGAATACAGTACAATAAAATCAAATAAAATTGATCCAAATAGATAAACATAGAGTAATATAAAAAAAAATGCAGTAATATACAATGGAATATAAATGTAGAATAAAATGGTATGGAATACAATAAACTAGAGTAAAATAGATCACAGTAAAGTAAAATTGAGTGAGTGAAATGGAATGAAACAAATCAAAATTCAATAAAACACAGTGAAATCAAAACAATTAACAGAATAAAATAGAAAAGAAAAATAGAGAAAAATAAAAAATTGGCTACACTTCCCGTAATCAGAATTTCCGAAGAAGGTAATCAATTTTTCTTACGAACACTAATTAACGGGAACGCGTTGCACAACGGTAACGTAAATAATTACAAAGATCAACTAAGATTAGGTCACTGAGACGAGCTCAGCTGCATTTTTGCAGGCTTTGTTATTCAATAATGAATTAGATGGGGCTGAATTCCTCCAAGGTCACGCCGCTGGGAAACAAGATGAAGCTACCGCAGTGTTCATGCAAATGAAACGAGAATAAAAGAATGAGTGAGGAGGGACGGTCCGGGGGGAGGAGGGGGGAAGGCGCAGAAAGAGAGAAACGGGGGCGGAAAAATTAATTTCGTTAACCCTCTTGCGTTCTCCGCGGCATTAAAAGTTCTCAAGCGATGGTCTTCCGCGAGAATCCTTTACCCCTTTTAAAATGTGAACCCGCGAAATCTCTCTCTCTCTCTCTCTCCTTCTCTTTCGTCGGTGCAAATGATGGCTTTCCTCTCCGCTTTAAAAAAGAAGATCTAATACTACTACTTGAACAAACTTGCGGAGAAGTTACCGTCGCCCAACGACAAAGTATCTTTTTTTCGCTTGGAAGAGGATTCTTTTCCGAGGGCGAAGTTAATTGGCTATAACTGGCTCAGTTTTGATTTTTCGAACGTAGAAAAATTTCGAGATCTTGGTGAAATGTAACCGAAGATGCACCGTGAAGTCCCAAAATTATTGCGTTTGTAGTTTCGTTTCAAAAATTCCTGAAATTCGCTTACAACACAAAGGGGTTGTAGTGTGTTCTCTTTCGTGGGTGTACTTAATTACTCATCACTAGCTCAATTTTTGTATTTTCTTTGTAGAAAAATTTGAGGGTGTAGTTGACACATGGATAGAAAATTGCGTTCAAGTCTCATAATAAACGGACTTGTAGTTTCATAGTAAAAAATTCCCAAAGTCAGCTTAAAATATGAGAAGGTAGTAACATGTTCATTTTTAAGGGTGTACTGAATCGCTCGTAACTAGCACAATTTTTGCATTTTCTTTGTAGAAAAATTTGAGGATATAATTGAAACATAGATGAAAAATTACACTCAAGTTCCGTAACAAACGGTCTTATAGTTTCATAGTAAAAAATTCGCAAAGTCAGCTTAAAATATGAGGAGGTAGTAACATGTTCATTTTTAAGGGTGTACTGAATCGCTCGTAACTAGCTCAATTTTTATATTTTGTTTATAGAAAAATTTGAGGATATAATTGAAACATAGATGAAAAATTACGCTCAAGTTTCATAATACAAAGTTTTGTAGTTTCATAAAAAAAAAATCTGAAAGTTACCCGAAAATGCAGGCTAGTGTAATAAGTTCTTTTACAAGGATGCAAATCTATAAGGTTGCCTCTTGCGTAAAATTACTCTACAAACTGTTCCGAAGAAGGTAACATAGTTTAATATTAGATTGCGAGTGTATAACAGGGTTTGAATAATGATCGAAGTGAAATAGATACCCAAAAGTTAACAATGCTGCGAACATTTAGGAGATATTTTTCAAATTACTTTCGGAATGAGAGATGTAGGAGGAAATTGAGTTACTTCAGACGACAGAGAGCATAATTTTGCAGCGGGTAACGCTGACAGATGCTGCATATTAAATTTCGTTTACGGAGTTGGGTATATTTAGAAATTCCAATAATTGAAAGAAATGGCTTTAGGGCAATTACGCGTGGGAGTAGCAGCTGCTACAGGGGAAAACGTGTTCAAAATAATTACCAACGATTTTAACGAGGTAAAATCCACGGCGACAAATGACAGGATCAATGGGATCATCGACGATGCAGGTTTCTGCGACTCTGGCAGCTGTCCGTCGCTCGCATCTGCCATAACATTTCTCCTGGAATCGATGGGGACCCACAACTCTTTCCTTTATTTTTTCTACACACGCAGATACACACGAAATTACAGAACCTCATCTTTGCTTATTTTTTTCATCGATGTCTCTAATTTACTTTTAAACTTTTTTTCACCGGATCATGAAACGCATTGTCATGGGACTTTAGCGTGTGCCTTTTATTATATTTGAGATACGTCCACAAATTTTTGCGCGATAAAGATATTGTAATCGAGCTTGTTATGAGAAATTATAAATAATCCTTGTAAACAAGTGATCATTGGGGGGATTCTATTTTTGGCTAACTTTGAGATTTTTTAACATGACACTGCTGAACGAATTATTATGGAACTTTGGCGTGTAGTTTCCCACATACTTCTACCGTGTTCTCCAATTTTTAGTCAACAGCAACGTTAAAATTGAGCTTGTTATGAACGATTAAGTACATCCTTGAAAATCAGTAAACAAAGAGATGATACTATTGTAGGCCAACTTTGAGATTTTTTTACTATGGAACTATAAACCGATTCGTTATGGGACTTTAGTATATAGTGTCTTTCATGTTTCGACTATGTTCTCAAATTTTTAGAAGATCGCAAAATTAAAATTGAGCTTTTTATGTGCAGTCAAGTACACCCTCGAAAATCAGTAAACAAAGAGCTGATACTATTGTAGGCTAACTTTGAGATTTTTTTACTGTGGAACTATAAACCGATTCGTTATGGGACTTTAGTATACGGTTTCTTTTATGTTTCGACTATGTTCTCAAATTTTTAGAAGATGACAAAATTAAAATTGAGATTATTATGAGCGATTAAGTACTCCCTTGAAAATCAGTAACCAAAGAGGTGCTCTTAGAGCTTTGGGATACTTTTACCATGAAACTACAAGCCCACTCGTCATGGGGCTTTAGCGCACGGTTTCCCATATGTTTCGACTATGGTCGCAAGCGATTAGGCGAAGATTTTCGCAATACGATCGCGGCAAGATGCCGATTCGCTCGCCAAGAAACGGATTGTAAGAGGTTTCCCGTCTTCCCGCTGAACTTGACCGAGTTTCACCGTTCACCGGGAAACGGGACAAGGTATGTAAAGTGGACAGCATTCATCCTTGAACATTGAATCAGCATGTAACATGATTAGGTCATTAACGCCCTAACCAAGTTAGCATAGTGCGAGGGACTTCACTCGCCACCGTTACCCCGTCCGTACGTTCGCACGTTCATAAAGCCGATACCGTGAAACAACCAAGACGAACGACGACTTATCGTGGTGGAAGGACTCCTGCGGACCTCCGAGCCGGCCGACGGGTCCTTACACCCCCGCGGAAGTCCCTCATTAACGATCTTTTGCTAATTAAAACACACCGGCGACCACAATCACAGCGTCACTGAGTACTTGAGCGCTAACTTGGGAATGTCCAACTGGTTGTAACTTCGCGAAATCGAATTGAATGATAATCTAACTCGACTCGTTTTCAAGGATTCTGCTTCCACTTCAAACTCTTTCGAGTCATCTGTTTTTTAAAAAAGTATTTTCGCATTGTAAAACGCGGTGCAAGCGAAGGTGACATTTTCTAGATTCGCACCCAGATTTGAAAATATAATTTGCTATAACTTTGTGAAAAAAAGTCGGACAATGATGTTCTTGGTCTTATCTTCAAGGATTGAGCTTCTACTTTCGACCCCTTCAAGTCAAATTTTTTTTAAAAAATACTTTCGTATTGCAAAACGCGGTAGAAGTAGAAAGTGGTATTCCTTGAATTCGTACCAAGATTTGAAAACATAATTTGCTATAACCTTGTGAAAAAAAGTCGGATGATGACGTTCTTGGTCTTATCTTCAAGGATTGAGCTTCTACTTTCGAATCCTCTAAATTATTTTCTTCTAAAAAAATATTTTTGTATTGTAAAACGCGGTACAAGCGAAGGTGACATTTTCTAGATTCGCACCCAGATTTGAAAATATAATTTGCTATAACTTTGTGAAAAAAAGTCGGACGATGATGTTCTTGGTCTTATCTTCAAGGATTGAGCTTCTACTTTCGACTCCTTCTAGTCATGATTTTTTAAAAAAATATTTTCGGATTGCAAAACGCGGTGGAAGTAGAAAGTGGTATTCCTTGAATTCGTACCAAGATTTGAAAACATAATTTGCTATAACTTTGTGAAAAAAAGTCGGACGATGATGTTCTTGGTCTTATCTTCAAGGATTGAGCTTCTACTTTCGAATCCTCTAAATTATTTTCTTCTAAAAAAATATTTTTGTATTGTAAAACGCGGTACAAGCGAAGGTGACATTTTCTAGATTCGCACCCAGATTTGAAAATATAATTTGCTATAACTTTGTGAAAAAAAGTCGGACGATGATGTTCTTGGTCTTATCTTCAAGGATTGAGCTTCTACTTTCGACTCCTTCAAGTCATGATTTTTTAAAAAAATATTTTCGTATTGCAAAACGCGGTAGAAGTAGAAAGTGGTATTCCTTGAATTCGTACCAAGATTTGAAAACATAATTTGCTATAACTTTGTGAAAAAAAGTCGGACGATGATGTTCTTGGTCTTATCTTCAAGGATTGAGCTTCTACTTTCGACTCCTTCTAGTCATGATTTTTTAAAAAAATATTTTCGTATTGCAAAACGCGGTGGAAGTAGAAAGTGGTATTCCTTGAATTCGTACCAAGATTTGAAAATATAATTTGCTATAACCTTGTGAAAAAAAGTCGGATGATGACGTTCTTAGTCTTATCTTCAAGGATTGAGCTTCTACTTTCGAATCCTCTAAATTATTTTCTTCTGAAAAAATATTTTTGTATTGTAAAACGCGGTACAAGGGAAGGTGGCATTTTCTAAATTCGTACCTAGCTCGGAAACGGTAATCTTCGGTAAAAAATTGCAGTGTCGCATGGTATTTACAACTTAAGTCTCCTCTTCGCGATTAGCTCATCAAGTATGTCGTACACTGTTTCGTTTAATGGAAAATTTGCGTTCGATGGAAGACTAGTCAAATACTTGAACAATTTTGAAACCGTGAAGTTACAACATTCCGACAACTTTCTATCTCGAACGTTGCAAAACTCGCAGCGAGTATTGAATCTATATTATCGTATTACTGCCAATACCGAAATGGCACAAGGACTATCGGCTGGCGACTGTCTGTCGTTTAGAATTTGGCAGCGTAACAGTAAATTATGCTTTCACTTCACTCGAGTGATTAAATCGAGACTTTACGTAAACAGAATTAATAATAACAAACAATAACGTTACATAAATATTCCTACTTGTAAACAGAACGATCTTTATTCTTAAAACACTGTGAAATCATTTTTACTGCAATTATTTCAGAATAATTTTGCCAATTGTCCTCGGCTCGGTACCTCTTACACTGCGATAATTATTTAAACAAATTTCCGCGTTCATAATGTAATATTAAACTATACCATCTTGTTCAGGAGAGAGCCTACAGCACATTTTCCATGTAAAAAACATCCGCACAACTATAATTGTTAGAGTACAGAAAATGTTCAAAGTTGAAAGTTTTTCGTTTGCAATTGAATTTTTGGAACTTTCACATAAAATATAAAGTTGCTTATTTGAAGTATCGAAAATATTTAAGAACAATCTGTTCACAGTTAGAAGTTTAAAGAATATGTTGTTTGAAATTTTGAATGCAGTTTTATATGTTGTTAATTGACGAATTTCTCGTTTCAGGCGCGGAAGGAGCTTTCAAAAAATTAAAACCAGATCCTTGTGCTTCGAGTCCACACATTGGCCACACTCCCACCACTGCAAGTTGTCCGACACCTGCCCGACGACGACATAGGACCACCTTCACGCAGGTTTGTTCTGAAAATATCATTTTTATTAACAATTTCAAAGGACTCGCTACGATCTCTTCGGTCAGAGGATCTCTGGATTTTCGAAATACTGTAACCTCGTAAAAAAAAATTGAACGACCATGTTCTCGGGCTCATCGGATAGCGTGGAGCCTGAATTTTCATCTAAACATTAAAAAATAAATATTACGTATTCATGTTTGGCGAAAAATTGGGCATTTTCGAACTGTCATAATTTTGTTAAAAAAAAAAAATCGTACGATGATCTATCCGGACTCATTGTGTAGCGTAATCAAGTCTCTACTTTCGCCACCTGTAACTTATTTTTTTCAAAAATGCTTTTTACAAATCGAGCAGAAAAGATTTTTTCAAGATTTATTTTCTGGATAAATTTTTTAATAGTAAATATTCAAAAAAATTAAAGTTTAACTTTTCAATGATCTCTAAATAATTTTGATTCCTGTATCTACGGTGATCCGAATATTAAAAAAAAATTATTTAACAATTTTCGAAAACTATTGTTTGCACCTTCTAGCGCGTTTTTTAGTTCGAAAATATTAAAAAAGAAGACTCATTGGAGGTGAAAGTAGAAGCTTTGTACTGTAAAATGAGTTTATGTGAATTTTTTCAACAACTGTGTAATAACTAATATTTTTCAAACTCTGTATAAACTCAAAAATTTTTGTTTTCCGAAATAAAAGTAATTTATCAGGGGATGAAAGTGGAGATTTCCTGTTTTGAATGAGTCTCGATCATTCTCCGATAATTTTGAACAAAGTTACAACAAATTCTATTTTTCCGTTTCAACCTCTAATTTAACGTGCTTTTTAGTCCAAAACAAGTGTGTTAAAAAGTTTCGAATGAAAAATAACTTATGGGGATGAAAGTAGAAACTCCGCCCTTTAAAATGAGCCTAAATGGAACGTTCTCCGATGATTTTTAACAAAGTTACAGCAAATTACGTCTTCAGCTCCGTGACCACCCTTGAGTTTACCAAGTTCTAATTCAGCGCACTTTCTAGTGAAAAAAATGCAACTGTGAAAGTGAAAGTGGAGACTCCATCCTTTAAAATGATCCTAAATAGATCATTTTTCGATTTTTTCCAAAAATTTGTAACACGTGAAACGAGTCTTCGGTCTTTCTCCTGAAATTGATCCTCTGACTTCGATTTTTGAGATGCGGCAATTTCAATAATTTTTAAAATAATAGCCTCGCGAATTTC